>NC_057720.1:31729400-31786524 GCF_004010195.1 Chiloscyllium plagiosum | reverse complement strand
GCAACTACCCGTCCCGAACTGCCCATAAATAGGCATCTAACCATCTCAACCACCTTCACCTCTCCCAGCTAGAGCCGTATCGCAAGCACAAGCTAAAAAGAATAAACACCCCATAGAATATCAATATGAATAAAAAAAATTATTTTATAAAAACAAAGGGGAATAAATACCCCACCCATCCTTTGGTATGTCCTAACTTAGAAATTTAAAATGTACATCTTAACCACCATCAGACATAGTTTGAACCAAATTATTATCAATAGAGGGAAAAAAAGGGGAAAAAACAAAGCTCCAACCGGATTTCCTCCATTTCTTTTACAGAATGATAAATGCATACCCAAGCAACAATATTTGTATATACTACAATTGTTTAAGTTAGGTTAGTTTGTCCACAAAGTCTCTTGCCTTCTCCGATGTGTCAAAGAGATGTATGGATCCATCTAAGGTGATCCGAAGCACTGCCGGATATCTCAGGGTGTACTGAATCCCAAGCTCCTTCACCATCATACGACTTTCGTTTCTGGATCACCGCCGCTGAAAAGTCCTGAAAAAACATGATCTTAGATCCCTCGTAAATTAGGGCCTTTGGATCCTTCCCCTGGAGTCTGGAAGCCTCCATGTCTCTCTCCTTATCCCGGTAATGATGGAACCGCACCAAGAAAGGACAAGGGCATTGACCCAGACCCGACCTCCGTGCTGCGACCAGTGAGCCCTCTCCATCTTCAATCCTCTCATGCCAGTCTCCAAGTCAAGGAATTTCAGAAGCCAATCTTCAACAAATTCCGCAGGCCGCTCACCTTCCTTACCCTCAGGCAGACCGATGATCCGAATGTTTTTCTCCTGCCCCTGTTTTCAAGATCATCCACTTGGTCATGCAAATTACGAACCTGCATCTTCAGGGCTTGGATCTCTTCCTTAAATGAACTGGCATCAGCTTCCACCACTGTGACCCTGCGCTCCACCTCATCCGTCCTCTTCTCCAGGTCCCCCAGCTGTTTCTCATGCTTCTGCAGCATGAGAGAGACTGGAGCCAGCTTCTCTTCAATCTGTTTCCCCAACATCTCGCGAGATTTCGAGAGCTGGTTCACCAGATCCTGGAGAGTAATCGGCTCCGAGGCTGCTGCAGGCTGAGCTGCAGGCCCGGCCTCAGATGCTCCTCCTCCCTTTTTAGGCATTTCTGGATTGCTGAAAATACAGTTAAGTCAATTTTTAAATGTTTCTTGGGGCTCCACAATCTTTCCAATGCCCCAAGAAATCCTGATGACCTGGGTTGGGTGGGTTAAAGAACCGTCCTGCTCCTGCTGCGATGTGAAGCTCTGCAGTGTGATCTTCTCGGATCGCCGCCATCTTAGATCCCCCGAAATTGTTATTTGATCGAAAGATTCTGTTGCTATTATTTGCAGCTTAATTTTCTACCTGTTTGGTCATGTTACAAATACAAGTCCCTAAGCCATAAAGACCTGGGTTGCACACATATCCAAAGCTTTGGACTCAAAGACAGGGACTCAACTCACTGAACCACAAGACCTCCAATTATTTAATATAAGACAAACAAAATTGGCATCTCAGTTCATTAAAATATTTATAGTATATATGAAAAAAAACCCACAATGATTTGCTATCCATTTTCTTTGCATTTTTATAAGACATTTATTATAAATTAAATAATCTTATATAGTGAAATTAACCAAATGGCTCATTTCTCTGCATGAAATAGGAAGGTTGTATTTATTTACTTTCCCTTAAAGTAAGCTATATCTTTTGCCAAAGGAGCTCAGGAAAACCTGGAAACCAAACATATCTCTCTTTTCTTTACAGAAGAAAACCAGCATTCAATGACACTGAAGACAACAACTTCTACCTCAGACAAAGAGGTAGGTCCAACTGACCGACTACTGAGCTAAAGATCTTCTGAGGTCAACAACTGATGTCATAACCACGACTTATGAGAAAGTCACCTCATTTGGCCTTTCTGATTAGAATGTTAATCCACAGAATTTGTTCCTTTTTGCCTAAATTTTCTAGCCATGATATTTCCATAGAACTGCTCAGTCTTGTATGACCTATCTGTGAAACAATGTTTGGGTTTAAAGGGGATATAGTTTAAGTATGCATTCTAGTAAGTAATCATCTGTTTTTCACTTGTTAAAGGGTAAGTTTGTTAATTGTAAACATTTCTTGTTTATTGATGAAACTTGATGTGAGTTTATTTTATCTGAAATAACAGCCAAAAGTTAGGAATTGTGATAACTTGTGAAATAGTGTAGTTTAGTTATAGTGCACTGTCCTGTCAGGAACGTGATACTATATATACTTTTGCAATATCAAATGCCACAAATTAGTGAAGAATGTCCCCTCTACAGAACAATGAAGAGGCTCTTGTTTGGCTTCAGGTATTCTTTAAGCAAATAAGTAAAATATCCAGAATTAGTTTGCTATTTCATTTGGTTGGATCCAATCTTTTATACTTGGTTTATTAGCACATGTTTTACACTGGTAGACATGTTTAAAACCACATTGAATCCATAGTGGAAAATATATGGATGTGCAATTGCACCTGCAGAAAGTTGCTGTTCAGTTCACACACTATAGCAAAGTTGAACACTGCGGCAAAATTCAACATGTTTAACTACACACTCAGTTTCCTTCAGTGTCATTGGCTCAAAATCCTGGAACTCCCTCCTAAGGTATTGTCAGTCTACCTACAGCATCACCTTCTCAAGGGCAATTAGAGACGGTCAATAAATGGAAGTCAATGGTGCCCATGGTCTGCAAGTGAAGTTTTAAAAAAACAAGCAGAGAAAATATTGCCATCTCGTTTACGCTTTAACAGTGGATTGTAAGACTGCCTTCAAACTTGTCCAAATTCAAAGAGTAGACCTTTCTGCCTGCTGTTCAGTCTTTATCTTATCATAAATCTTTTGTGCATTATCAATGAGGAGACTAGTGTTTGTGGTGTGGTATTTAATTGCCTTATAAGAATTTGCTTTAAAAGTAGTGCTGTTGTGAAATTGCACAATTCTTCATTCCATAAAGTATTTTATGACTGACCTAGCAAAAATAGTTTTAGAAATACATATTCCTTCCTCCCATTTGGCTTTAGTATTTATGTTCAAGTCTCAGGAATTCTGCAAAAAGTCAAGTGAATGTGCATCTGGACCTATAATAGATCATAAGTACATAAGAAATAGAGCAGCAAAGGTCCATTTGGCCCATCAAGACTGCACCATTACTCACTAAGATCATAGTTGATTTGACAGTGACCTTAATGCGCCTTCATCATTACAAATCTGTCTCACTCAGCATTGAATATATTCAATGACACAGCCTATCCTACTCGCTGGAGAGAGAATTTCCAATATTATCAATCAATAGAAAAGCAATTCCTTCTCCTTGCCATCTTGGACGGGGATTAAATTAAATTGCAAACATATTACAAGTATTATTCAGTGCTACTGAATGGAATCATTAAAAGAGCATCAAGTCTATAGTAATATGCAGATATCACCTATAGATTTTCAACCTAATTGTTTCTTTCATACAAAAGATACCCAGAGCAATGGGTTGGCCAGTCAAAAACAGACTATTCTCTTCAAAACACTATTATGCATTAAGATATGTGTTGAACTAGCAGGTTTCAGCTGAGGGAACAGTAACGGTATATCACCTGGCCTTAACATTATAAGGCTCTTTCATCATTGTTATTCAATGAGTGCTTCTGGAAAGTAAATCTTTGTGAAGACTGGTTGTGGATAGGATTGGACTGGATTCTTATCGTGGAGGGTCTGCCAAAACTCACTAATTAGACATGCCAATGAAAAGTAATTTAGTGAACTATAATTCTTGGAAAAGTGAGTTCTTGACCTCTGGAAGCATTTGAGACAGATGTCATGCTTTGCTCCACATCACATTTGACATGATTAGACACCAGCTATACTGCAGCATTATTGGAGTGCTAAAACAAGTTATTCTGTCCATCTGTTGGCAAGGACAGGCACAGTGACAAATTTACAAAGAATGTGAGAAACTTAAATTATGAATAAAATGTTTATTTAAAAGTTGACTGTAGCTAATGTTTTGAGGAAACAAAACTAGCTCAGTAATGAGGTGTTTTTTAAACTCCCTAAGTATACCAAAAACTAACAAGTAAATATATCCTTCAAAGGCACAAGGGGGTTGGTGTCAAACATGTTAGCCGTGATAAAGTTTATCCCTGATATACCTTGGTCTATAACAGAAGTTAATACTGTTTGAAAAAATTGTCGTGGGGTGGAAGTTGTCACCATGGAAACATATACAGGTGGCAAGCTGCCCAGATTTGCGCTGCCTTAATAGTTTTGAGTGCACTTCTCTTCATGTAGTGCAGTGGTGCAATAAGCCATTCAATCAATGGTCAGTCATTTATCAGGTGGTAAAGGCACTGGGAGAATGATTAAACTTTTATTTTTCCCTTTTACAGTCATTTTTAAAGGCTTAAAGGGAGCTGATAACATCCCCATGGAAGTGTAAAACATCATTATAGTTAAAGTTTTCATCCAGACTGCTTGTACCTTGGTCACAAAAGCAAGTACAGTTATAGGAGAGTCTTGATGGTGTTTTACCTTGGACTGCAGAAAATTATCAGAGATTTGTTGCCTTTGAATTCTTTCTAGGGTAAGACTGCTTACATCCCTTGATGGTAAACATATTTTTCAAGCTGTTTAAATATATTGTTGTGTATTTAATTCCTACCCAATTAGAATTTATTTTTAGATTATGAATTTCCCTACAAGTGGATGAAGTTATTAAAATGTTCATAAACATTTGTTGAAAAGGTGTTGTTATCTGTAGTGTGCAGTTGAAGTAAAATGCATTTGCTTTTGATGAATAATACAATTGCTTTTGTTTTGCAGTTTAATTTTGTTGTAACAGATTTGATATTGCAGCATACAAACTATTTATAGACATTCAAATGGAATGTAAATATTTTCTTAAAAGTTACACATTGAGAATCATAAATTGAAGGTGCTTTATTATTGTTATTGTCTACAATTTAGCCATGTTCCGACCCTCAGATAGAGTCATGGATCCACATAGCAGGGAAGTAGACCTTAAGTGTCCAACCAGTCCACCTTGACCCTGTTCCCAAACTAAACTAGTCCCACCTTCCTGCACTTGGCCAATATCCCTACAAACCTTTCCTATTCATGAACTTATCCATGTATTGTCAAGTTAATTCGGTCAAGTTAAGTCAAGTTATCACACAAATGCTTAAAGAAAGTTTGACAGGCAGGAGGCTGGAAGAACACAGCAAGCTAAACAGCATCAGGAGGTGGAGAAGTCAACGTTTCAGGTACAGCTTTCTTCAGGACTGCGGGTGGGGATGAGGGGAGCTGAAGATAAAGTAGGGGGGGCGGGGGGGGTAGGTTGATAAGGTAGGGATAGGTGAACACAGATAAGGGTAGGACTTGGTTGGTCGATAGGAGGAATCAATCCAGTTGGTTGCTGGAAGGAAAGGTTGATGAGAAGAATGGAAGGGAGGGAGGAGGGGCTGGGAAGGGAGTCGGGTGATGAGAAGGGAGGTTATTTGAAATTGGAGAACTCAATGTTGAGTCCTCCGGTCTGTATGCAGGACAGGTGGAAGATGGGGTGTTGTTCCTCCAATTTGCGGTTGATTCGTTGAGGCAATGGAGGAGGCCAAAGATGGTCATGTTGGAAAGGGAGTGGGAAGGAAGAAAGTTGGATCATGCCATTCTTGGTCAGTTATTCCTGCATCTTAAAGTTAACAGCTTGCATCAAGTACAATCTTGCTTTAACCAAAACCATGAAAGCAGATCGTAGTCGTGCGTTTAACTTACTCTGTGTGCAAATTGAGTGTTGTATTTGTCCATATAACTGTAAATGCATTTCAAAATACAGCATGCATTGGGACTGAGTGACTCACTGCTTGAGACAACAACAAAACTTATATTTACCTAGCACGTTCAACACAATAAAACATCCCAGGGTGCTGCATAAAACCGTTATATCGCAAAATATGACACCAAATCACATAAGGCGATATTAAGCCATGTGGCCATAAGCTTGGTCACAGAAACAGGTTTAAAGTAGCATCTTAAATGTGGAAAGAGTAATAGAGACCGTGAGAATTTCGAGGAGTGAATTCCACAGCATCAGGCCTTGACAGTTACAGTTACGTCATCAATAGAGGAACAATTAAAACTGGGGTTGGTTAAGGCCAAGTTTAGGTAACTGTGGATCTTTTGAAGCCAAGTCTGTGGCAGGCTAGGCTTCGCCTTCAACTGCCTGAGTAACCTTGGCTTGTCTCTTTCCAATTACATATACAGGCTGCAATGGATGGCATTACACTCCACCATGACCCGTACTATTTGCTTCATGTCCTCTGAGATTGGCCTTCATATCTCCATGGGATTGGTCAACACTCTTCTATACAGGGCGCAGTCCCTGAGACTGGAGTCAGAAACATTTATTACCTGTGGCTGACATTCCTTGAACCCAGAAAGTTTATGTTTTCACTCTTCCTTCCATCTCCCTTGTGTTCGTGGCTTAAAAATAAATGGCATGATTTTAAAAAGGGCAAGGAACAGAAAATTTCAGGAGTGTATGCATGAAGATGGCAGGACTATTTGAGAAGTCATGTATTATCCTAGGTTTTATTAATAGAGAAATAGAGTTCAAAAACAAGGAAAGATTTAAAAGGGATCTACAGGGTAATGTTTTCACGTAGAGGGTGGTGTGTGTATGGAATGAGCTACCAGAGAAAGTAGTGGAGGCTGGTGCAATTACAACATTGAAAAGGCATCTGGATGGGTATATTAATAGGAAGGGATATCAGAGGGATATTGGCCAAGTGTTGGCAAATGGGACTAGATTAATTTAGGATATATGGTCAGCATGGACGAATTGGGCCAACGGGTCTGTTTTGTGCTATATATCTCTGTGACTCTAAGTTATGCTTAGCTTTTTGGAAGGTTCGTTTTCAGACGTTTCATCACCATACTAGGTGACATCATCAGTGAGCCTCTGGATGAAGCACTGGTGGCATAGCTTGCTTACTATATGTGTGTTTAGGTTTCCTTGGGTTGTGATGTCATTTCCTGTTCTTTTTCTCAGAGGATGGTAAATGGGATCCAAGTCAATGTGTTTGTTGATAGAGTTCCAGTTGGAATGCCATGCTTTTAGGAATTCTCGTGTGTATCTCTGTTTGGCTTGTCCTGGGATGGATATGTTGTCCCAGTCGAAGTAGTGTCCTTCCTCATCTGTATGTACGGATACTAGTAAGAGTGGGTCATGTCGTTTTTGGTGCTAGTTGATGTTCATGTATCCTGGTGGCCAGCTTTCTGCCTGTTTGTCCAATGTAGTGTTTGTTACAGTTCTTGCAAGGTATTTTGTAGAACATTTGTTAGGCCTCTCTGGAGTATGGTGTTCATCTCTTGGTATCATGCTTTAAGAAGGATGTTAACTCTGTGGAGAGGATGCAGAGAATTTATAGAATGGTACCGGTGATGAAGATTTAAATTACAGAGAGGAAAATGGACACTGTTGTTTTCCTGAAAGCAGAGATGATGAAGAGGAGATTTGATAGTGTGATCAAACTATGAATGGTTTTGATAGGTAAACAAGAAGAAATTGTTTGCAATGATAGAAGAGTCAATTAGCTAGAACTAGAGATTTAAGGTGACTGAAAGAACAACAGATGACATACAGAAATAGATCTTTGTGGGCGGCACGGTGGTTAGCACTGCTGCCTCACAGCACCAGAGACCCGGGTTCAATTCCCGCCTCAGGTGACTGACTGTGTGGAGTTTGCACATTCTTTCCGTGTCTGCGTGGGTTTCCTTAGGGTGCTCCGGTTTCCTCCCACAGTCCAAAAATGTGCAGGTTAAGTGAATTGGCCAAGCTAAATTGCCCGTAGTGTTAGGTGAAGGGGTAAATGTAGGGGAATGGGTCTGGGTGGGTTGCGCTTTGGCAGGTCGGTGGGGACTTGGTGGGCCAAAGGGCCTGTTTCCACACTGTAAGTAATCTAATCTAAACTCGTAATCTTTGTGCAGTACTGTCTGGAATGCATGTTTGAAGCATTGAAGTGGGGGAAGCAAATTCAATATTAACTCTCTCAGGTGAGTTGGATAATACATGAAGGGAAAAAAGGGTAGTAGTATTAATTGAAGAAAACTAGGAAGCCAAACAATGCAAGTCATTGCAAATGCCTTCCTTCAATGTTGCGTCAAACTATGATACCATCTCTCTTTTCCTATGTGGATTTCTGTCTCTGGGTTGGTGAACACATGAGAAGGGCATAACTGATGGGTGGATTGAAACTCAGATAAAACAACCTTTTTTAATTCAGAGCTGAAAATGTGTTGCTGGAAAAGCGCAGCAGGTCAGGCAGCATCCAAGGAGCAGGAGAATCGACGTTTCGGGCATGAGCCCTTCTTCAGGAAGGCTTAATTCACTCAAGTGATGTAGATGTCACTGGCTAGGCCAGCATTTATTGCACATCTCTAGTTGTCCAGAGACATATGTTGGGCAGACCAACTGAGGAAGGCAGTTACCTTCCCAACAATTGACAATGTGGTTTTATGGTCATTAGTACCTTATTTCCTGATTTTATTTTCCATTTAATTCAAATTTCACCATTTGCTATGATGGACTCCAACCCAGGTCCTCAGAACATTGCTTGGATCTTTGGATTAATAATCTCACAATAATATCACTATGCCTCTCCCACACCTGAAGGGATCTCACCGAATTTCTTTCTCCTTTCCATAAGATGAACACTGAAAAATAGTGCAACAGAATAAAATTGTGCTCTGAGATTTTCCAACACAGCAATGGAGGCCTTGATACAGAGAGTGGACAAGGGACCAGGAGGGACTCCAGAGAGACACATTGAAAAGACAGGAGTAGATACCATCATGGTTGCAGTGCTACGAGAATGAGTGCAGCTCCAACAACACTGAAGAAGCTTGACACCATCCAGGACAAAGCAGCCCGCTTGATTGGTATCACATCAACAAGCATCCATCCCTTCACCAGTGAAGCTCAGTAGCAGCAGTGTGCACAATCTGCAAGATGCAGTTCAGAAATTCATCAAAGATCCTTAAACAGCACCTTCCAAACACACAACCACTTCCATCTAGAAGGACAAGGGCAACAGAGACAGGAGAACATCACCACCTGCAAGTTCCCTCCAAGTCACTCTCCATCCTGACTTGGAAATATATAACCTTTTTTTTCAGCTACTGGCCAAAATCCTGGAATACACTCCCTAACAGCTTAACAGCATTGTGGTCTACCTACAGCACATGGACTGCAGCAGTTCATCATCACCTTCTTAAGGGCACCTAAGGATGGGCAATAAATATTGGCCGGACGGAGGCAGGTACTGCAGATGCTGGAGATTATAGTCAAGATTAGAGTAGGGCTGGAAAAGCACAGCAGGTCAGGCAGCATCTGAGGAGCAGGAAAATCGACATTTCAGGCAAAAGCCTGATGAAGGATTGCTCATGAAGGGCTTTTGCCCAAACCATCGATTTTCTTGCTCCTCAGATGTTGCCTGACCTGCTGTGCTTTTCCAGTACCACGCTAATAAATGATGGCCAGCAAGCAATGCCCAAGCCCCACAAAAGAATAAAGAAAATTTAAAGAAGTATAATTAAACAAGTAGTACTGGATAAATTAATGGGACTAAGTCGTTATATATCCCATTGACCTGGTGACTTTCACTTTGAGCTGTGGCAGAGATACACTGATCTTCCAGAAATCCTTAGATTCCAGAAGAGTTCTGAAGGGTTTGAATTTGGCAAACATAATTTAACAATTGATATTTAATAATAGGGGAAGATAGAAAATGGGGGTGTATAGGTACGTTAGCCCAACGTGAATTGTAAGCAAAACATTAGAATTTATTATTATGCATGTGGTAATCGGGATCTTAGAAAATCACGACAGAAAACAAAGTAGGAATAAAATTAACATTTTCAGATTGGCTGGCCGTGACTATGAAGGTACCGCAAGGATCAGCAAATACTTGGGTCTCAGTTATTTAAAGATTATATTAATGGCTGAGATGGAAGGACTGAATGTAATGTATCCAAGACTGCCGATATTAGTTAGATGAACAGCAGCGAGGAGAATGCAAAAAGGCTGCAGAATGATATAAGCAGATTGGATGTCTATGCAAGACCACAGTAGATCTTCTGCAATGACTTGGATCGTTTGGTCTTCAGATAGTCAGAGAGGATTGTACCTCCCAAAAGACACTTTGGGGTCTAAGTCCCAAAACAATGAATATGTAGGAATTGCTGAGCAGGTTGGAATTTCTGATCAGAATTATCCTGAATCTAAAACCCTAAGAAAAGTTTGAAGTGTTCCAACTCACTTACCTGGATAATTACCTGTGAAATGTTACACGGATAAAGTTCTAACTTCTTAGTAACTATACAACTAACCCAACCTCCTCAAACACTACAACTACCCTTTTATGATGCCTGCAAACCAACCACCCATGAACTCCACCACTACTCACCTCCCCTTGACCCAACTATTGTCCTGACCTGACCACATTCAGGTAAAGTCACCATTGTCCCGGTGGACCATACAGCACCTCTCTTATTAGGGAGACGGTTGTTTAATCTGAGGGTCAGCACACCCAAGTGAGGAGCAAGGTTGAGAAGGCAGAACCCTGATGGTCAACACAGCCATTGCAGGAATTAAACCCACACAAACCAGCATTTAGCCAACTGAGCTAACTGGTATCAAATCGTACAACCCCCTGACTACCCCATTCCATCCCTGACCCAAATAATACTCCCACCACCACCTTTCCTCCTCACCCTTTTATCATACTGCTCACCTTCTCATGACTTTGGCCATTTGTAAGTTTTACCTGCTAGAACATAGCAGCTTGTGCCATAAACAGGAAGCATGACATCTACAAAAACTTACTGCACAGCTCCCATTGAGGATTGCTGCTCTTACTGAGGTCCAGAGAAATTGCCGTTAGAATATAGTCCCAAAAATATCAGAGTTAAGTAACTGTGTTATTTGACACGGATGTGAATGGGAGATAGGGATTCCAACAAAGATTAGAAGCTTTGGCCTAGCAGCAAAGTATGACATTATCCATTCTGCTGAGAAAAATAGAATATTTTAAAGTGGTGAGGAATTGGGAAATGCTTTCATTCAAGGAGCTTGGGTATCCTTGTTCTTAAATTAAGGTCAATATAAGGTACAACAAGCAATTAGGAAGGCAAATGAGGTAGGTTAACTTTTGTTGCAAAATGATTAGCGCATAGGAGAAAGGGTATTGGGAAGAGTTGTGTGCAGTTCTACCTTATCTGAAGTTTGGACATACTTGCCAAAAGGGATGCGATAAAGATTCAGTTTCCAAGTTCCTGGGATGAAGAGGTTGGCTTTTGAAGACAGATTAAGTTGACTAGGTCAGTCTTCCCTGGGGATGTGAAGAATGAAAGGCGATCTCTTTGAAAAGGTATAAAATCTGAACAGAATATAAGATGCAAGAAATTTTTTCCTGACTAGGGAACCTCCAAAACAAAATCACAGTCTTTGGATAAGAAGTTAGAAATTTAAGATTGAACAAAGGAGAAATATCCATCTTCATGGGGCTATGAAGTCATGAAATTCTCTATTCCTGAATGCTGTGGATACTTTGTATATTTTGAGAGGGAAGTCGGAGATTTTTAGATATGAAGGGGAAGAAAGGGGTTAGATATGGGAAGTTGGAGTTGAGGTAGAAGGTCAGATTTTAATGTATGGGCATACAGGCTTGCAGGGCCCAACAGCCAAATTGCAGCTTTTATGTAATCTGTGTACATGTAGGGCACTGAGAGAGTGATTAGTACCAAAGACTGTTGTTGGATTTTATAGTCCTTAACCATTTTGAAGATAAGGTGTGTGGGTCTGCTACAACACAATAAATGAATAATTCAGTGGAGTTACCTTATCCAACTGCAGTCTTCAGACAGCTGAATAATCATCCTTCTCTGCAACAAACAAGGGCAGGACCTATACTATTAATGGTAGAGCCCTGGGTAGTGTTGTAGAACAGAAAGACCTAGGGGTTCAGGTATATAGTTCTTGGAAATTTGCATCTAAGGTAGATGGGGGGGGATTAGGAAGGTATTTAGCATGCTTGCTTTCATTGCTCAGACCTTTGAGTATAAGAGCGGTGACATCATGAGGAGATTGTATGGGATGTTAGTGAGGCCACTTCTAGAGTGCTGTGTGCAGTTCTGGTTGCCCTGTTATAAGAAGGATATTATTAAATTGGAGAGGTTTCAGAAACTATTTACCAGGATTTTGCAGGGAATGAAGGGTTTGAGCCATAAAGAGAGGTTGGTTAGACTGGAATTCTTTCCACTGGAGCAAAGGAGGTTGAGGAGGGACCTTGTAGAGGTTTATAAAATCATGAAGGGCAAGGATAAGGTGAATAGCAAATGTCTTTTCCCTAAGGTGGGGGAGTTCAAAACTAGGGGGAATATTTTTAAAGTGAGAGGAAAAAGGTCTAAAAAGAAATAAGGGGCAACATTTTTACACAAAGAGTGGTTAGTGTGTGAAATAAATGCCAGAGGAAGTGGTAGATACAAGTAAAATTACAATGTTAAAATACATTTGCATAAGTATATGAAGAGGAAAGATTTGGAGAGATACAGGCCAAACGCAAGCAAGTAGGACGAGTTGGACCAAAGGGTCTGCTTCCATGCTATAATACTCTATGACTCTTTAACACTTACAGTCAGCAATATAGCGCTCACTTCATAAGGTGCAGAGCATCCTACTTTGGGATATATCCAGGTAAAATACAGAAGAATTGTTTGCCCAAAACTTGCATGTCATTCTTTCTGTCATCCTTCCTTCTAACACGCAATTCCTCTGTGATTACTACCATTGCCACATTAAACAGCAAGGCAAGCTTCTCAATGACATTTAGGGATGGACAATAAATGCTAGCCCAGTCAGCAACATTCATATTGCATGCAAGAATAATGAAAGATCTGGAGCTTGCAGCTGCACCACTTCTCTATTCCTAAACCTTGATGCTTCCTTCCATTGTTCTACTTTCAGTTTCTCAGGAAAGTGGGAATGGAATGGCCTTTCTTAGTCTCACAACAAATTTTCCTTCCCATCATTGTGCAACTCAGGAGGCATGAACTTAGAGCCATAGAGATGTACAGCACGGAAACAGACCCTTCAGTTCAGTTTGTCCATGCCTACCAGATATCCTAAATTAAGCTAGTCCCACTTGCCAACATTTGACCCATATCCTTCTAAACCCTTCCTATTCATGTACCCATCCAGATGCTTTCTAAATGTTGTAATTGTACCCAGCTCCACCACCTCCTCTGGCAGCTCATTCCATAAATGCAGTACCCTCTGCAGGAAAAGTTGCCCCTTAGATCACTTTTAAATCTTTCCTCTCTCACCTTAAACCTATGCCCTCTAGTTTTGGATTCCATTATCCTGGGTAAAAGACCTTGACTGTTCTCCCTATCCATACCGCTCATGATTTTATAAACTTCTGTATGTTCACCCTCAGCTTCTGAAGCTCCAGGGAAAATAGCCCCAGTCTATTCAGCCTCTCCCCATGGCTCAAACCCTCCTGATCTTGGAGATTATAAAATGGATGATCACAAAGTGTAAAGTGTTTTACCTTCTTAACAGGAATGAAGATCAGGTGGATTGTTAAAATGGACTGTGGATTTGGTGTTGCTCTATTTTGCACTATTCCACAAGGCAACATTTCACTCCCATGTTCCCTGCCCACTTCACAGTGCACAAATGCACCAAACCTGGGGTTTGCATTAGAATTGACATCAGGGTCAGTTTTTGACATTCTCCCCAGTCACAGTTCCAGCAGTACAGTGGTCTGGCAGGAATTGCTAGGCTGGAGACTTTTTACAGTTAAATTCTAATGAATAATTCGAAGTTGCTGAACAAATAAACAAGTTAAAACATTACTAAGGCATTTTCTATACCTGTTGGAACATGTTAGTCTCCTTTGATATATCCAAGTTTGTGATATTCTCGCCAACCCTTTAAACTTTAACTCAATAAAGCAAACGCAGAGGAAATTGAATCTTAGGTTCAATCCTTGATCTGTACTCAGCACATTGACCTTAACTAAAACATCAGTCAGACAGCTTTAATTGACTTCAGCAAGCCTGATTGTAGAAAATAATTTTGGCCAGGCTTATCAAGTCTGACTATATCCAGAAAACTCTGGTAGATGTGTAAATATATGGTTGAAGACAAGTTAGAGTACATCTACCATCTCAGGAAATCTATCCAATTTTACAACCATAGAGCAACTTGCAAAAAATGTCACATGATGGAAGTAAGAACATTTGTCAGTTAGTCATTGGGTGAAACCTTATCAGAGTATGGAGGTGGATTGGGAAGCAGGATGAGGAGGGCAATGAGGAAAGTCAATGTTGGATCAGTGGCCAAACACATTTCAGCCTCTGAATATGATGCTAGAGCCAAGTGAACTGTGGCAACAACAGATTGCCAATTAATGGATCTGTTGAGGGGATTGGGAAGAACTTCATTCAGATCCCCTCTGGCATTTCAGCAGCACCCTGCTGAGTGTCAAACTTTGATGGATAATATACAGCCCAATTTCTAGGGCTGGAAATTACTTGATGTCCTCATTATTGGTTTTGTACACATTATGGATGGCATAATTCATTTGCTCTAATAATGATCCATCTCTGTGCATTTTTCTAAGCTAAACATTTAATACAATTTTAGATATAACAAAAACCATTATAAATGTATCCTTTTATGTTTGTATGCCAAACATCCTGAAGATGCCTGTAGAATTAACATTCTTCCTTCATCCAACAAACCACATTCTCATTTCAGACAATCTGCATTGTATCAACTGGTTTACTCCAAAAGATAAAAGCACATATGAAACAATTAGTGGAGTGTTTTGCTAGATTAACTGTTGAATAATAATTAAAAATAAATAAGAGGGAGACAGAATCTGAGAGACAATATCGATCTGCTCAAATCACTACATAACACATGCACAGTAATGAATTTGGTTCCCATCATCAGTAGGCCTCATCCATTGCCACTTTTTGAAGTGAATAAAGCAACAATGGAACAGCTAACAATAGTTTCTCTCCTCTGCCACAGTTGTTGTGTTGGCTCCCAGTTGTAAAACAGGGCTTAAAATTTTGATATCTGACTCTATACACACTGTATTCACCTAAATCACTTTTGTGCAATACTTGTTTCACTCCAACGGCTAACATAGATGGATAGAAAGAAAAAAACTTACATTTATAACCCTTAATATTCTTGGGATATTCTAAAGTGTGTTACAGCCAATGAATTACTTTTGAAATATCGTCATTGAAAACAAATACAGAAGTCAATTTGCACAGTGCCACAAAATGAAAGGAAAAATTATCTGCTTTTGTTGGTGAAGTTTGAATGATGCTGACCAAGAGAATTTCTCTTCAGTATCTTCAGATGACTTCATGGAATTTTTTATGCTCATTTGAGAAGTGTGCAGGACTTTCTGTGGTTTAACATTTCATTCATGAAGACAGAGTGTCCAACAAATGCAGTATTGCCTCATGATAAATGCAAGAGGAAAGTGACTAGGAATCTCTGAGTTTGAGTCACAGATGAAAGAACTATCACTGCACCAGGGCTGACACAATGATATTTCACCAAGAATCATTCCTGAGACAACTTCCACCCCATATTCTAACCTTTTTAAAGACCCAGGAATTCTTTTTGTTGATTTTAAGCACTGCTAGTCTCACCTAAAAGGAACTCTCCCACCCTTACCAGACACCATCAGGCATATTGGAAGGATGCACAAGATGGCAATCAACCCATTTACTTATGCTACAAATGCGTATTCCATGGCCAACATGTCCTGTTGGGGGGGACTCAAACCCAGGGGTTGTGGACCAGAGCAATGGATATTACCATTGAGACACAAGACCTCCCTGTTATCATGACAAGAAGCTTATTGTACCCTCAACTCACTTTTGTGCATGAAAACTGTTGCAATGTTTATGTAGAGCAGAAAATGCAATTAACTAATTACTCCCTCCCCTTAACCCATGGGCACAGAGGGTCATTGATCATTTCAGCTATTGGTTTTGATCAAATTAATCAAACTTGGCAACCTTCCGATCTATATTATACAGTACCATACCACATAATGGATAAGAGTCAACAGTTTTGCTAGAAAATGTTGCCCTCAAATATGCATATTTTGTCCTCTGGCTTATATTTCTATCTTTCTTTGCAGTTTTTCTGGGTGGGGGTTAGTTGGATGTTGTTTCTTGTTTCTTTAAACCTCGAAGCTAGTAAGAGAAAAAAATTAGGATCACTCTGAACCCAGACCCTGTAACAGAAGTGCAGATAAAGTCTGTGGAGACAGCGGAGAGTGATTCACACTATGCCAACATTGTATTTCAAAAACAGACTTGAGTGGTGTTGACAGTGATCTCAAAGTTCTTTCAGATTTGGAATATCACTGGAGATAAAAGTGCATTAAAAGTAAAATTTGGTTAAAGCCTTTGACCTAAATGAAATTTATCTTTTTCCCTTTAGACAGATCAATATTCATTTTGATATGACCGCCAAGCAGATGCCTTTATCACAAGAAGCTTTAGCTCAATTCAATCTGGCTTTATCTGGGCACAATTTGGGACAGTGCCCTTGTGCAAACTCCATTTCCACTCGCAGAAGTTCCCAGTCTGTGGACATGCATGCCAGCAAACATCACCTGCAGCTGAAGAACATCAATGAAAGACCTCATATTCCTTCCAGAAGGAGCTCGATTATAAATAATGTCAATGTGTCTTTTTCTCGCAAAAGCTCAATGATGCAAGGCAAAAGACATTCCATGAGCTGGATGACCTCTGGTCAAGTCAGTTTCTCTGGATTGCCCCTGTATCAACCTATTAGGGAAGTGAAATGTGAAAATACTTACAAATCACAGCCAGATGAAGGCTACAAGTTTGATCCCTACAAGGTCCAAAAGGTCTTGGAGGGAACTCTTTCAAACTACTTGGCCAACAACAGCTATAATCCTGTAACAAGTGTACAGTTAGTGCAGAGTTTGACAGACCATATCAGGTTGAAAGTGAAGGATATTAATATCCCGAGATACAAGCTAGTATGCAATGTGGTACTGGGCCAGCTCAATGATCAGGGAATATTAATTGTGAGCCGCTGTCTGTGGGACACATTGACTGACAATTATGCAACAGCTACTTTTAAAAACACTTCACTTTTTGCTGTTGCAACTGTGTATGGGATATATTTTGAATAACTAATTTATCTGAATTTATACTGTTTGATTAAAGTGATCTATTGAGTTGCTTAAAGTCTTTAATGTCAATGGTGATAGTTAGATTGTAATAATTGCATTGCTCATGTGACCCAATCTTGTATTATTATGCAACTGTTTTGTTACATAAGCAAGTGAATGGCACAGCAAATCACTGTTTGACTTAAATTGCTTACAAAGCCATTGTGATATCATTTCAGCTACAGCCATGCACATATCCTCAGCGAGAGAGTAAACCATGTTGGATTTTTGAATTTCCAAGAACTTGCTAAGAAATGGTTCACAGAATCTAGCATTTTTTCCAGTTTTGTTTTTCTAACTCCCTCCTTTCTAGAGAATGCTTTAGAGGTGTTACACCTGTTAATTTCCAATCTGTTGGGCAATGTTCTAGCATTCAGGGAATTTTGGGAAAATTATAACCAATGCATCCATTATCTCAGTAGCTACCTTTTTTAACCCCCATTAGGATACAAACAACTAGGTGCTGGAGATTTATTGGTTTTTAGTTCCGTACATTCCTCCAATATCTTTTACCTCTTGATATTAATTACCTTAAATTCCTTACTATTATTTGGCCCTTAGGTACCCTTTAATTTTGGCATGTGGTATCTATACTTTTGTCTAATGTCTCTCCTATTTCGTCTCTTCTTGCTGATTTCTGTCCAAAGGACCAATGTTGACTTGAGCTCTTCTCTGTGTACTTGTAAAATCTCTTACAACCCATTTTTTTTACATTCCTGGCTAGTTTCCTCATTGTTTTTTAAAGCACATTTTTGTGGCTGTGTCCCCAGGGTTTCTGAAATACTCTAAACTTCTAAACTCTCAGGCTTACAACTAATCTTTGCAAGATCGTTGATCTTCTTATAATCTAATATTTCAACTTACCTTGTAAATCACTGATATTATTCATTTAGCTTTTTATAACATTTTAATGGCATATATTTTAATGTACATTTTGAATTATTTCTTTAAATATTTACCATTTGTTTGCCATCATATATTTTAGTCTACTTAACCAATATAAACCAGGTCACCCCTCATACCTACATAAGTGATTTTGTTTTAATTTAAATTCTTCTTGGGGATTGGGGTAAGGTGCTTTCAAACTTAATATGGAATGCAGTTGTGCTATGATTTTAATATGCAATTGTATTAGGATCACTATCAGAAGTTTCTCATTTATATGAACATTCAAGTTGCCCATCATTAGTACAATGCTTTTTTTATAAGCTGTAATAATTTATTATTTAATGCTCCATCCAATGATACAATAACTGTGGAGAGTCCTACAAGATAATCTCAACAAATTACTCAAACCAACATTTTTTGACACTTAAATAAGAGCAAGGTATTTCAGATGCTGGAGATCTGAACCAAAAAGCGACACTCAGCAGGCTGGCAGCATCTGGAGGCAGAAACATTGTTAACATTGAGTTCAGTAAATCTCTGCAGTACTACTTCTGAATTCATATTGGGCTCCAAACATTGACTGTGTCTCTAAGCACAAAGGTTGTAAGACCCGAGTTTCTCCAGCACATCCTTTTTCCTGACAGTTTTTCCTAATAGGTCTTTGTAATGGCAATAAACCAGTCCCTCATTGACCTTATTACAAAAGGTTTATACATTCATATATACAGCATTTAGTTTTATTTAAAAAAAAATAAACCTACTATTCATTGTATGAGGAAAGAGTGAAGACTGCAGATGCTGGAGATCAGAGTAGAGTGTGTGGTGCTGGAAAAGCACAGCTGGTCAGGCAGCATTCGAGAAGCAGGAGAATTGACATTTCAGGCATAAGCCTAAAACATCAATTCTCCTGCTCCTCAGATGCTGCCTGATCTGATGTGCTCCAGCACTCTATTCTTTATATGAACCTTATTCACTGATTGGTCAATTGTTGTTAAAGTCTCTGTCCCTTCCTGACAAATTCTGCTTAACTGTATCTAAATTGTCATATTGGTATACTCGCCTTCAATTTTTTAAACCTATCATGTGACCCCACCCAATCCTAATTCCGTAGTTGTATGAATTGCCAGAACAGATCCCAACTGAGTTTAAGTGGTGCCCATCCCAATGGAACAGCAGACAATTTAAAACACAAAATTGCCTCAAACAACACAGCTTCAAACTGTTCAATAGTTCTGGACAAGAAGTTCAATCATATACCCTTCTCAGCTAGTTACAATAAGTGCCTTGTATATCATGCTTATATATTCTAACATTATGTTGTAACGATTATTACATGTGTCTGCAGGGGAAGATTGCTAAAATTATGCAATTGAGAAGCACCAGGTGGTTACACTTATTGCTTGATTCAAATTTTCACTGGCCATGTAGAACAGCATAGACAATTTTCAAAAACATTTCCAAGGCATTAATGCCTACTTTACTGAAAGGAAATGTGCATTAGCCAGACGTAATACTAACAGCCATTAAAGTACCTTGAGGAAAGAAAGCATAGGTTGGATTTAATTGATTTGGTGGATAAATTCTTTTGAATTATTTAGCAGACATGGTATGTATTACCAGTGAAATTTTTTACATCAAATTTGTAAAGAATCGAAATTAGCATAGCTTTTCAAAAGATTGAACTTTAATGTAATATTGTATATCTAGTGATATTCAAACAAATAGCATTTAGAAACTGAGAATACCCATCTGGGAAACTGCAAATGTATGACTGCTATTATATTTCTAGATAGTATATAAAGTACATAGTTAAAAAAATTGTATCAGAACATAAAATCTATTCTCAATGTAGATTGTGATTGATGAGTCCAGTGTATAACATGTAGACAAGTGCATGTCCATTCTTTTTTTTCAAATAAACTTGATATTTTAATCAAAAGAACCTGCATTTGAATTTTTTGCCTGAGACAGGACTTCTGCAGAGTTAGCAGAACAACTTTCTTTGTTAGCAGATGGTAGGTTTCAATTAGAACCAGACTATGTTCATGAGCTTCTGAAACAATTTATTTGAAAATGACAGATCAAGTTTCTGCATTTGACATTTCAAATTTCCACCCTCCACAGAAAAACTGTCCTGAAATGGTGGTGCATGCTGACTGATTTCAAATCTTTCCCAAATGATGGAGGGATGCTGCTTAACTTTAACTGGCTAGACCCACTTCTCCAACTAAGTCATTATTAGACAATTAACAGATAGATATGACCACTACCATGTGTCCAGTGAATGCAGGCATCTTGTCTAGCAACAAGATAACAGGAGGCCATTCACCTCCCTAAACAGTTCATTCAATTAGATCATAGCTGATCAGCACTCCAACTCTATTTAATGAGCCAGAATCAGTGCATGAAAGAAAGTTGAAAGAAATACATTTTTATCAATTGATGATATTGCATGTGCATTTTTGTATGCTAGTCTATTCTATTGTTCATTTCAGTTTGGTTGAGACCCACTCAGTTACCCAAAGCAGAATGCAAGTGTCAGAACTTCAGACATTTCAAGGTTACTTTATCACTATGTAAACTCTAGAAATGAAGGCTCAGATTTATTTTCTAACAAAAATGTTAAGACTAATTTTATATATTGATCTTGTTTACACTAAGCATTGCATGAAAAAAACTCTAAAGATGGAAAAACAGCACCTACCAATGCATTAATGTCTATTATCTTCACCAGAATTGTGATACTTAAACAATAATTTTCCTTCACAACTCTACTTTAAACTAGATTGTTGCTCTAAATTGAAAATCAGAGTGTATACCAGCAGCGGGAACACTACAAAGAGGAGACGTAGGATTAGCAGCATTAAAATCAGGAGAGGAAATTGACACTTAAAATAGTTTAATCCACAGAAGAATGGGAGCCCCACATAGCAGGAATGCCAGCATGCAGATGATTGAAGATTTAGAAAATCAAACAAAAATCAGTGACACCACAGGTCAGGCTCCACAGATGCTGTCAGACTTGCTGACAATTTCTCGTATTTTGTTTTCCTAATAGAGTTGACAGATTATAGCCTGCGTCAAAGCTAATCATAAATTTTCTGGATTGCGTGATGCAGAAAATTACACTGCCAATCATGTCAATTTCTGCAATCTTACCAATGGCTTAATACCAAAATTTCCAGTGAAGTTAATTTACCTATGCTAGATCATGAATGAAGTGTAAAATTAGGCACAAATACAGCATCATTAACCTGCAAACTTTCATGGACCCCCTATAATGTAGAAACTTGCCATTTGGCCCAAGTCTACACTGACCCTCCAAAGGGTAACCCACTCAGACCTATTCCCTACCCAGTTACTCTACATTTACTCCTGACTAATGCACCTAATCCACATATGCATGAACACAATGGACAATTTAACATGTCAATTCATCTAACCTGCACGTCTTAGATTGTGGAAGGAAACCCACGCAGGTACTAGATGCGCAAATTCCACAGCGACAGTTGCCGGAGGCTAGAATCGAACCAGAGTCCCTGGCTCAGCAGTGCTAACCACAGCCACGAAGCTAGTGTAAATATCGTACATTATTGTTTTGTCAAGCAATAAATTGTGAACTTTGGTTTAGGACTTCACAATACTTTGCCCCTGTCAAAAATCAGTTCAAAAGGCTTGGACATGAGCAATACCATTTACCCAATTACATTGTCCTATTTAAACCATGTAAAATTCAACTGTTTAATTGCTTACACAGTAGTGTGCTCACCACAAGCTTTTCTGAAAAAACCCTTCAGGTTTCTCCAGTATTGTTTAATAAATGGGAGACAAATGTTGCAGTCGAAAGCATATGTGTAGTTGAGAAGAGAACCTGTTGGACATTGACAAGTGACAGGTGGTCATTTACAAAAAGGACTTCGCATCACTACATATGTCAGAGAACCAAACAGCAAAAAGCAAACATTTGCAGCTGAACATGTCGTGGGTGCTTCTTACATTGAGGCAAAGTTTGTCTCAATCAATAATTTGATTTAGGACAATGCAACTAACCCAAGATTGAAATCCAGGATAAGCCATCAAGCAAACACCAGTGATCCTAAAATGACAGTGACCCAGAAAGCATGATTAGCAAAACTCCAAGAGCTACTGCCTTGTATTCTTATGCTGCAATAAAGACATTTGTACAAAAAGAGAAAAAAAGTGTCTGCTCTTTGATGAGAGCACATTTGAAAGTCTGATCTCACCATCACTAAAAAACCTTGATTAAATATCAGCAACCATCACTGGAGCACAAACACTTTGTGCAGGTTTTCAAAGACAACCCTTTCAAGTTAGGACAAAAAGACCACTTTCTCAATCCTTCAAAACAGGAAAAGGGGAATGTTAGGCCCAAAGTACCTGCTGGCACAGCCAAGTCATTTAAATTGTAGCAAGTGATCAACTGCTGTGATTGGTTCTTTCCTTGCTCATACCTCTGAAAACAAAACTGGAGGGTGTAGAGTTCAATTTTTATTCTGCTGATTTGCTTAGGTTCAACATCTTTTTTCCATAACTGTAAAGCAAAAGTATGCTGAGAATTGAAGGACTAGGCCTTAACAGAAAAATGTGAAGGGATTTCCAGGAACAGTACTTAGAATGAAAGTCTTAGAGTCAGAGTTACAAGAAACAGACATAAGACCACTACACTAAGTCATTAAGGTATACTAAAATAAGTAGGAAAGCAGGCTGTGAAGAGTTTATAAATGGATATTGATAGACCAGGAGAATGGACCAATATCTGGCAGATGGAGTTTAAATGTGCATGAGAGGTCACCCATTTTGGCTGGATTTCTTTTTTAAAAAGGGCAATTAATTTAAAAGGGAAGCAGATTCAAAGGGCCTCAGAGGGATATGGCTGTCCTGAATGAATTACAGGAAGTCAGTATGCAGGTACACCATATAAAGTAAATGGAATCTTGGCTTTTATTTGAAGGATTGGATTATAAAAAGTGTTATTACAATGTAAAGAGACATGAGTCTGGGGGACAGGGAAGAATGGGGGTAACCTGGAAGTATATAACAAAATGCTAAAGGTATTTAAGTGAGCACACAATCCCCCTCGTCAGGCACTTTGAACAAGGGAGGTCAGAGCGAAGTTGGTTCAAAACCAGGATGAGGAGAAATTACTTTTGAGGGTTGAGAATCTGTGGAACTCACTGTCCCAGCATGCAGTGGGAAGAGGAATCAAGAAATAAGTGTTTCTGATGAAAAGTAGGACAAAAAAAGGGCTATGGGGAGCCAGAAGGAAAGTTGAAATCAGATCATCAGGTGTGATCATGTTGAATGGCAGAGTGGACACAACTCCATTGCCTACTTCTACTCCTAATTCTTAAAATGGACATAGCAAACACTGAATAAAAAGTAGTGCAAATAAACAAACAAGCCTGATTGGGAGAAATGTCTCACATCTACCTCATACTAGGTATTGAGGGAGGGCTACTCCATTTTTAAAAATAAAAGTCACTTATGTATTCATCTGGTCAGGAATTTCCCTTTGCTGATTCTCAGCTTTTCTAGGTCATTGTAAAAGGGGACATAGAAGATGTGTGAGGAATTGCAGAAGCTGCAAATCTCGGTCCTTCTCTAACCACTCAAACACCACCATGGATGCTCAGAGCAAGTTACATATCTACATTCATATGGTTTGCATCTGCTCATTGAAAACTAAAGCCATTGGCACAAAGATATGGAAACAAAGATTCAAAGAAAAAAAGAATTTTATTTTGATAATTGAGAGTTTCACAACTCCTTTTTCACAACTTCAATTGCATGGTTATCCTTAAAAATAAAGGAAATAAATAATAAATACAAAAATAAATAGGCTCATTCAATATTTTCATTAACATAAATAAGATCAAATGTATTAAATACTTTTGAATCTAGAGACCTCACCAGAGGCATAGATAAAGGAATGAGCTGAACATTAAGATTTAAATCTTCAGTTGTACCACATTTTGTACCACCTTCTCCACTACCCTGAAAGAGCAAGTAATTTTAAGTTTTCCACTTTATAAATGTTCTATTAATATGAAACAAATTTCCAGGAATACCAGTGGGATAAAAACAAAAGTTTTGGTTTTAATCTGCTGGATATTAGGAGGTCTTACTTCTCCCAACCATCAACAGGCAAAAATAAAAGCTTAAAGCAGTTAAGATAATTAAAGAACTCAGCTACAATTGCCTTTTTGGTACTGCTAAATGTAAGAATTTAGTCTCACTTCATAAAGGAATTGTGGTTCCATGTTGCAAAATTTACCTTAACAAGCTGTACATCTAGTCTGTAGAGAGTCTGGGGGAAAGAAACCACTAGGCTGGTCATAACCAATAACCAAATCTCTTCCTCTCAGACTCTCCACACAAAAGGGCATTACTGGAACAGAGCAGACTGCTGTTGCCAGACATACAAATCTAAAACAAGCAGTACAAAAGTCAGAAAATGCAGGTCATTACACAGATGTATCAAACCAGGATTTTGATTTCGAACCTAGCTTTTTAAAACAAAAAAAAAAGTCAGTAACCGAAGCCTGTACACATCGATTAGTTTAAAATGTAGAAGAGTTTGCTTTCATTCAAAAAAAGGGAAAAGCAACACACTGTTCATGGCACTAAGGAACCAAATCAAAGTAGGTTGATCCATTCTGGTCTATCCAGATCTTGATAGAATGAACAATGGATTATCCTGCACTCCATCTGCAATAAGCATCTGCCATTCCCAGTGTTAGCATTCAACATAATCTGACCCAAATTAGCCAGTTTTGAAATGGAGCTGGACCCACTGCATTCTGAAACATTCTTACCAATATAGAGGCAGCATGGTTTTCTTAGAGGAGGTTGAAGACTTAGCAAACTCAAAGCCAAGTAGTTAAAAGCTTGCCAGGTGATAAGTGGGAGATAAAGATTTGCTTTCCATACCAGTAAAAATCAGGAGATTTTGAAAAAACCTTTGATGCACCAGAACAGCGGCTTAAATTTATACAAGTCAATTTTAGGGTATAATTAGGAAACTGTGGCAAATTTCACTTCCCACTGAAGTTCTTCAAACTCTAGCATGGAGGGAGTGGAAAAACAAAAAAACTTCAACAGCTCGCTTATGTGAACATATCCTTCTCATTAGTGACATTTAAAACAGACACGATTATAAACCACCAATAGTCTGACTTCAGATTCCACGCCTCCAAAATAAACAGCAGCTTTTCTTGCCAGGTGGTTCAATAGTTTGCACCAAGTAAGAGTCCATAGTAGAAGTAATGTTATATTCCTCCTCAAAAAGTGATTGATTCATATGTGATTTGCCTTCTGTTGCTGTTGCAACAGTTTCAGTGTATATGTCAGACGGTGGTGGAGTTCTTGTGAACAGCCTAGTTCCATTATAGTGCTCAATCTGTATGTGCAGGCAACACGATCTTTGTTGATATAAGTAAGTAGATAAGAATGGTCAGCTTTACACAGAATGAGTTTTGTGTGATCATGATAAAAGTTAACCTGTTAAGACAAAAAAACAATTTTAATACTTTGAGAATATTAATGTACAAAGTTCAATCATTCTAGTCCTGAGGACAGATGTTTTAACAATCAGAAGAGACGTTACATCACTGGACAGATATTCAGTGCTCATTGTTCTGAATGAGTTTGTGGGGAGTAATATTTAACGTTTAGTTAACTGAAAACAAAAAAAAGTTCAGATTCCAGCAGCCCAAAGCATATTTATGACTCATTATGCTCAATGGCAAATTTAGTTGTACAGGATAAAGAGGAGGAATTGGCTAAGGCAATAGCATTAGGCAGCTATTAACTAGATTGACCAAACTTAAATTGGAAGAGAAGGTTACCTGTAAAGTACCATTGTTGAACAGCATCAATAGGGAATGATCAGTTTTAACCCACTGCAACAGGAACAAAGATGGATCATGACAATCTTCAAGGAATGTTCTGGGCAAGTTGCCTCCCTGCAAAAAAAAAGTTAAATTCTAACGTAATCATTTTCCTTTGAAACTTGCAATATATTGATGTAATTTTAAATATAGACATTTAACAAATCATGACAAGTTTATGAAAGATCTAGAACTGAATTCAGTTTCTGAAGAATTTTAGCTGATTTAAAAACTGGTAATCACAAAAAAAATTGTTAAATTAGAGTGTTTGGGAGTTTTGGTATGCAGTAATATCAAAGCTGTTATATCTCACCTCCATTAAGTTTTCTTCCATGTAATTGGCAAAATACTGGACAATTGTCATCTGTTTCACTAGCTGCTCTGGAATTGCAGAGGCAGAGAAGGAAAAATGCTGGTGGTTATTGAGGTAATAATACACACTCCTGTGAAAAGAGAGAGGGGAAACAAGAAAGTTCAGTATCTGGGAAATCATGCTTAATTAAGTTCCACACATGACAAAGCAAAAAAATCTGATGCTACAGTGTAAAATTTGCTGAACACATGTTTCAGAAAGTGGGGGGAGAAAAGGTTTTTGACAGATTCTAAAGAAAGTTAGATGCCAGCAATGTGTCAAAGCTAACATTTACATTCATGCCATTAGGACTTTCTGTACCTGGGTTGAATAGAGAAGAGGTTGCAGAAGATCTTCTGCAAGTGGTTCACAATTTAAGTTAAGGAATGGGACTCACCTCCTGTCTGCAGAGAGACTCATATGAGTTCCATCATTGAACAGGACACCAATGCTACGATTAGACAACTGGTAACCAAAGCCATATTTATTGGAGTAGTCAACCCATTTGGTAACCCACAAGAAGGGTTTGGACCTATGTAGGCTGTGTCCAACTGGGCTTTTTTTCACTGCAAAAGAAAAAACCCACAAAATTAGTGTTTTTCATTCGTCTAAATATACAAGAGAAATATCTAGTTCAGTAGCTTTGGTTTATTAGAATCATTTGTCCACTGGAAATTTAGGGGAAGCATTCAGGCCCACACAAACATCAAGCTGGGACAACACTGGATCATTCCCTCATGACTGCAAAGAAAAGTTCCCTTAAACTTAGAAGGGAACACGTTTCCTGGCAAACAAAAAATTCCTCTAAACAATTTTGTGATTCAGATTATTAATGCTGGTGGCACTAATCGCACATGTCAGAAGCCCAATTTACTGGCTATAAAATTACATAATAGAAGTATAAGATCCTTTCTTTCTAGGAGGCTATTTAAAAGACTACTTGCTATCATGCAAGGCAAATATTTAAATAGAAATTAGTGCAAACTAAAGTGATGGGGGGGGTTGAATTTTCTGAAAAACAAAGGGAGAGATCGTTAAAACGTTGTGTCCAATTAGTGATTTTTATTTGAACTCCACTGAATTGCAAATACAGAAAAAAAATACCTGATGGCATGGCTGAAAGACAGCTTTCGAGAACGTGGGAAGCAGCATCTGCCATTTGCTGAGCTACAGACCCATCTTCAGCAGCTACAAAATAAAACAAGAATATTGTCAACATCCAGGATATATTTCAGTTAGAGTCATAGATCATTGTGATGTAATTCAATTGGTAGATTACAAAGCTAAAGTTGCCAGAGTTTTAGCAGACCATGGGGCTGCTCACTCATTAGTAGGAGGTTTAACCAGAGGGTTGCCACAGGGGTGGGAAAAAGAAATGTTGAGGTATGTCCTTCATTACGACCTCAGCTGGTCCAGGAAACACTGCTGTTGTGTCACTCATTGCAAACCAGCTGTCTAGTCAATGGAGCCAAGATCGTACAGCTAGTGATTTACTGGTGGCAGTTTGTGGTTAAAGAGCGAAAACAGGATTGGTGGTGCCATTCACTGGTGTGCCAGAGCACTTCTGGATATGGAAGAAAAAAAATAAAGTGATCAACTCACTTTCATAATTAGCACCTTCTGTTTCAGTGATTAACTTTTTTGAATCATCTTCAGTTCCTCTCTGAAAGGTGTTTGCTGTTTGGCCAGTTGGAAATGTAGGCTAAGAAAAGAAGAATACAAATATGCATAAATAAAAAGCAAAAAAGAATTCTTCAATATCAGAAACATCTAAACAGTTGTTAATATTTTGAGCACATTCAGGAAACAAAGATATTGCTATCATTAGAAACAACATCCAAGTCTGAAAATTCAAAAAAGTGTTTGCACAGAACCAAAAAAAGTACATTGATCAAGGACTTCATGCAAGAACAGGAAACTGTTTGCAACAGTTACGATCAACATCAGTTAAGTAGGTTAAGTGCAAATGCAGGAAGCCACAATGATTCCAACATAAAAAAGGAACGCATTTCCTTCATCTCCTCCTGCATATCAAAATTTTCTATGAGTCATTTGACCTCAAGAACATGATATTTTGCACTTGACATTTGCTGTTGTAACTCTGCAATATTTGCAACAGATTTTTAATATCTGTCATAAGAATTGCATCCAACTTCTTGTTACTTTCCAATTCAGAAATGAAGTGATACTAGGGTGCTACAATTGGATTTTGGACTTCAATAAATGCAAAAGCCTTTACCAAATTATGCAAATATATTACTACAATACAAAGAAATACAATTAAAGAGGCTAGAAAAGAGTTTAGAAAAGGCCTGAATGGTCATTTTCGAATGAAGCAAGAGTTAAAAACAGATGAGGCAAGACTCAAATTTTTATTAATGGAACTAACACACGGATGTAAGGGAATTAGACTCCATTTATCTGGCAAGGAAGAAAAACAGAAATAGAGTGCTTCAATTAAGTTGTCATTACCTCAGTTGCATTCTCAGTTTTATAGCTGGTCTGTCTGTGGATGGAGGTCTTTACAAGATCTGCAGCAAGCTTGGAAATATCATCCTTCTCCACACAAATGGTTTTCGTATCTGCAATCCAGATGCACGTTTTAGACTAAAGAAGTTTTGTAAAAACTATACTAGATTTATTTAATATAGATTGCAAGAGATTGCTGTGTGGAACATAGTTCTTTGCTCAGAGATTGAAGCCAAGCTGAACCATTAGAGCAAGGGACACGATTCAGCAGAAACACTGATTTTGGAAATAAAAAGCTTTCCTCTAGTGCTAAAGAATTTCCACACAAGAAAGAAATGGTATGATGATCGCTACAGACTACATGGCTTTTCAAAGCTGAGTTTAGGTGCAAGAATCAAATGAACTTTCCAAAGAATGAACAAATTACAACATCTTTATGTTGTAAGGTTATGTAATATGGAAGAAAAAAAAATTAAAGTTTTAGTGTATAGTTACTTGCAATTTAAATTACATGCATCCCAAATCATGCAATAGGAGAGGATGGAATATAATGATAGCCTTTGTAGACACTTTAGAAGTCAATTTAAAAACAGCTGAGTTATCCAAAGTATTTTTAAAAAATTGATGCTAGAGACAAAGCTTTTAACCTTGTCTATCAGCCACGGTTAACCACCTGAAAGCTGCAGGATTGCATGGCTACAAGTGATCAGCAAATCAGGCTTATGGTAATAGTTAAAAAAAAAAAACAGCGAGACTAATTTTAACTCTCCAGGAATTTTAGCAACATTATATAAAGTTGTCATATCACTAACCTTTTGAGTTTTTTTTCCTAAAAAACAAAGCTTCAGTAAACTTTTTCAAGAAGTTTTTAGTGGGAGTTGGGATATTCAGTTCAGGAACCATTAAACAGCTGCTTGGGTGGAGCACATCAGGTATAAAGCCCTGCACAGACAAAAAAATTCCTTGATTAAAAAAATGTTTACATAAACTCAAAAAATCCAAAAGCAAACCAAATACTTAGTTGGTTTATGTTGAGAATTATATATAAATCTTATTGAATGGCAGAGAAGTCTATAAAGGACCAAGTGGCCTGCTCCTGTTCATATTTAGTTTATATTGAAAATTACTAAAGTAACCAAAAATCCTGTTCTTCAAAATAGCTGATGATTACTAGTCATTAATTGTGCAATACTCAAAATATTCACAAATACAAGTGGCTCAGGCAACTATGGCAAATGTCACTGAAGGGATTCCCTTTGCAAATTAACAGGATAGAGGAAGTAACATCCAGAGTTATTTGCTTTTATAAAGGTAAATCCTTTCCCAATGTTACTAAAATTAAAGTAACCATAAAGATTGGAGAGAAGCATTGCAGAGCAACTATTGCAAAATATGCTCAAAAAAAGGTATAGTCTCTAAACAGTTTAAAAAGTGTTTGATGACAACAGACTCTTGATATTCAATCACAGCTGACCCAATATTACTGTATTATTTTCCACCCTCCCCATGTATGATCAGTCCAATCTGAGAAGTGTCCTTACTTTTGTAAAAAAGTCATGGTGCATAACCGCATCTAGTGTAGGTCTTTGTTCTGGATTCTTCTTTAGGATGCTACTGACAAGATCCTTTGCAGCAGCTGAAAATGATGATGGCATGCTGTACTCAACTGCTCGAATGCATCTGTAGGTGTCCTTGAGGTCAGAGGTCTCAAATGGAGGCCGGCCAGACAACATGGTGTACCTATGAACAACAGAAAACAGTTTAATATCCCAGCAACATCCTCCATTTTAAAAACAGCATGTAAAATTGACAATAGAAGCAAACAATTTACAATTGCATCATAGTTTGCAATTGAGGCCTTCATGCTTTTAAGATGAAAGTGTGAAGTGTCTCAAGTTTTGTTTCTACAAGAGATTGATTTAAGTGCTACATAGGAACTTTGTTCAGATATGCAGACTTCCACAAACTGAGCTCAACAAGAACAAGGATCAAGCTGTCAGCAAGATACAACAGTATCAGTGACTGGGTGAAAGGGAGGACTGCAGATGCTGGAGATCAGAGTGGTGCTGGAAAAGCACAGCAGGTCAGGCAGAGGAGCAGAAAAAAAAAATTTAAAAAAATTTGACATTTTGAGCAAAAGCCCTTCATCAGGAATCCGTATCAGTGGCTGGTTTAACAAAATAAAAAGATTAATCTCTGCTCGAGAAGGGCTTGAACAACTAGGAAGTGCTATTGGTGAGTTTCCTGCACATTGAGCTGTACTATGATGCAGACCGTGGAATTTGTCAGCTTAGAAAATTGGATGCTGAAAGCTGCATGATCAGAAAAACAGTCTAAAATGTTGCTGATGTCAGCCAGGCCAGACCTTTGTTTGCTGAAGATTCTCACATTTCAGGCTTGACATCACCACTTTAACTGATGTTTATGTCAGCACTGAGGCTTGTTGCACAGGAAGTAGCGGTTTTGTTAATACAAATAAACCCCATGCCTGCTCCAAATTGATCTACAGCTGTTAAAAATAGCCTTAATTATCTACAGCGGTTTGCCACTTTTTCCATAACTTCTGATTGCTATACAAAAAAAAAAAGCAACTTACATTACACAGCCCAAAGACCAGATGTCAGCCTCAGGACCATGGCCTTGTTTGTTTAGTACTTCAGGTGCTAGATAGTTTGGGGTACCACAGATTGTCCTGAAAAAGAAGGAAGCCAGAATATTATAATAAAGAATAAATAGTTATTAAACTAGTTTGACTAACTCATGTCTAGCTTATTCAACTGTCAAAACTTAATGCAAAGCCAGTTAGTAAACCCTTTCTCTTCCTCTGCAGGACTTGTCTTTCTGGAGTAAGGCCTGAAAGAGCACTGCACATCCAGCAATCATTTCTAGGTCCAATAACTACCACTCGAGATCAGTGCTCCAAAGACAGATCCTAACTGCATACACTAGCTTTTACAGCTTACCACAGCTTCCTTGTGCTACTGACCAATTGTAAATATACACAGTTGGTAATTCTTACCACCATCTCTTCTCCAATTGCCCCAAATCTGGACTGGCCCGATCAGGTCCTAACTATCATAATCCCATACAACTCATTCAAACAAGTCACACACCTTTTCCTCTGGTCAACTGGTAGAAGCTTTGTTGCCAAACCAAAGTCTCCAACTTTCACTTCCATGTTCTCATTGACAAAGAAATTACCTATATAGAAGTAAAAGTGTTTTAGCAAAAACATACAATCACAGTGAAATTACATTTATTCTAAAACAGGTTTAGTGCACTAAAACCCACATCAGTCAAGGCCAAAATCTTTATACTTCCTTTGGAAAGGCAATGTGATACTGATTTCTCTCTGGTTAATACATGGCCAGAAGATACAATAATGGGCTTGATCAATTCCTTGGGCTCAGGCCAATAGCGAGCTTGGGCCAAGGAATGGCAGATGAGTTCATTTTACCAAAATGCAATACAAGGGCAAGATATATATTGAGAGTAGGGCCCTGGGTAATATTGCCAAACAGAGACCTAGACGTTCAGGTACATTGAAATTTGCATCATATGTAGACAAAGAACAGACTCATTAAAGCAGCATTTAGCATGCTTGCCTTCATTGCTCAGACCTTGAGTATTTGGATTGGGACATCATGCTGAGATTGTACAGGACATTAGTGAAGCTGCTTCTGGTGTATTGTGTACCATTCTTATCACCCTGCTATAGGAAGGGTGATAAGATAGATTATGGGGTGGTGGTCCAGAGAATATTCACCAGGAATGAAAGGTTTGAGTTATCTTTTTTCAATGCAGCATAGGATGTTGAGGGGTGACCTTGGAGATTTATAATATGAGGGGCAACAATAAGATGAGGGAGAATCCAAAACTATCAGACACATTTAAGGGGAGGTGGAAAGATTTAAGAGGACAAGAGGGGCACCTTTTTGGTATTGTGATTTGCGTGGGGAATGAATTTCCAGTGGATACCGGTACAGTTGCAACTCTAAGATATTTGGATAAAGCTAGTGAATAAGAGGAAAAACAAAAAAAACAAAACAAATGGGACTAGTTTGATTTGGGAACATGATTCAGATTGAATAGTTGGATTGAGGGATGTCTTACCACGCTGTATGACTCTAGGCATTGGTCTCTGAAAAGGTGGGTGGGGCATAAAACCAAAAAAGGGATTCTCAACAGGGATTAGTTTGCTGGAATTAGTCACATTCTCTTACCTAACCCAAAATTGTCATTAATTGACCAAGATTAGTGCCCAGGTTCATGCAAAGTGACACCTCCAGAATAGAGATGGAAAATGAAAGTTTTTTTTAAAAAAAGAAGACAGTAAAGTTTCAGATGCACACACTTAGTCATTGGATATCAGACCAAGTTTTCCCCCTCCAAGCCAGAAATACTAAAGTGAACTGCAAGTACTTAGCCTTCAAAGAACTGTGTGGAGTTTGCACTTCTCCCAGCGTCTCATGGGTTTCCTCCAAGTGCTCTGGTTTCCTCCCACATCCAAAGTGCAGGTTAGGTAGATTTGCTGGGCAAGCTAAATTGCTCAGTGTCCAGGGTTGGGCAGGCTAGGTGGATTAGCCATGGAAAAATGCAGCATTACAGGGATAGAGTGGGATGCTATTTGGAGAGTTGGTGTGGACTTGATGGGTCAAATGGCCTACTTCTACACTGGGGATTCTATAATTCTAGAACTTGAACTGATCACTTCAGAAAAAAAAACAATCCACCCAAAAATCTTTTTAAAAATCAAATCTAAATCACTTAGATTATACAAACCTAGCTTGAGATCTCTATGAAGAATATCCCGAACGTGGAGATACTTTAGGCCTAAGATAATTTGTCGGAGGTAATACCGGACTTCTGGCTCTGTTAACGTTCTTCTTGCTTTCAAAATGTGCGCTAATGACTGAAAGGCAACAAAGTATCACTAAGAAAACTGCATAGACTTTTTCCTTAGTTTTAAAGGAGCAGAAACAATACAATTAATAAATGAATATAGCAACTAAGTGTTATTTTAAAAATCTACTTTAATCAAAGTAGATGAAATATTCAGTGCAATTTCAAACTATTGTTGACAATTGAATTGATAAGAGTTTATGTTTAAGGATTCAAAAATTTGCACACTTTATGCATAAAGAACTAGTAAACATGCAGTATAACTACATAAATTGCCAGCACAATTCTACCCACCTTATGACTGCAGTGCTCCAGAAAGATATAAATATTTTCATCATCTTCAAAGTTATGGTAAAATTTCACTATGTGTTTATTGGACAGGGATTTATGGAGTTCAATTTCCTTTTCAATCTATTATAAAAACAAAACTTGATTTAGTCTTCCAGAGGTAGTTATAGCTCAAGTGAAATGTTTTCATTTATATACCATTTGCCAGGACACAAAACTACGTTAAGCTAAGATTCACAGACCTCTCAAGTAGGCCCATCTCAAAACATCTGGTATGCTTAGGACAGAAGCTCAGAAAGCTCTGTTGTAGCAATTGCTTAACAAAAAAGGCCATTCAACCCATCAATTCTGTGCAGGCTCTTTTGGAAGAGTAAATTATGCACAGATACTCCCCTACATTTCTCCATCTTTAGAAGATGCTCACCTAGGTGCACAAAGTGGACGACTATCCCGGTCTCCATGAAGTCTGCAACATAGAGTCAATCAAATTTGATTGACTATGTGGATTGACAGAAACAGCCAAAGGCACTATATTGCAAATGCTATGGGTCCTTGACATTAGAATTTTAAATTCCCTACAGTGCAGAAAAAGGCAATTCAGCCCATTGAGTCTGCACCAACCCTTCTGAAGAACATACCACTATTACTCAACCTTGACCCCCCTAGCCATGCAGCTTTAGTATGGAATCGACCCAATGTAGAAAGTTACCCAAGCATATCCTGAACATTAAATGCAGGACAAATCTAACCCAGTGAAATTACTACTCTATCAATCAGTCTCTGGATGATGGGGGGGGGGAAAGAGAAAGAATATCCCATCAACAATTCTATCAAACGGCACTTAGCAATAATCTGCTCAGTGATGCATTTTGGGTTCTGCAGGGCCACTCAGCTCCTGACCTCATTACTCAGACATGAGCCAGAGAACAGAGTTCCAATAGACTAGATTAATTTAGGATACCTGGTCAGCATGGGCAAGTAGGACCAAGAGTTCTGCTTCAGTTCCCTATACCTCTACGGTGGTAAGAGAAGCAAGGGTGACTACACATTCTGATTTCCCAAAGCCTATCCATCATCCACAAAGCACATGTCAGTGAGATGAGCACACTACTTGCCTTGATGCAGCTCCAACACCAGAAGCTTGACACCATCCAAGGCAAGCAGCCCATTTGGTTTTCAGGATCCCACTGACACTCCTCCACTGCCAGTTCACAGCAGTGTGCACCATCAACAAGACACATAGCAGAAATTCACTAAGGCTCCTCAGGCAGCACTATCCAAACCCATGACCACAACAGTTTCAAAAGGAAAAGGGCAACAAGTGCATTGGAGCATTACCTGCAAGTTCCCCGCCAAGCCACCCACCCTGACCTCAAAAACAAAACATTGTCACTGAGTCAATCTCAGAACTCTCTCCCTCTCAAAATACTGAGAAAGTGCCTACATCAAGTGGATTGCAAGTTATTCAAGGCAGCAGCTCACCACCACAACTGGAGACAGGCAAATATGCTGGTCTAAACTGCAAACCCATGTCACATGAATGATTTAAAAATAAAGTCTATCCATGCTGTCTGCACCAGCTGTAAAATAAGCCACCAAGCCAGATTCCACTTCCCAGCATTTGGTCCATATCATTGGGGAGGTCCTGTACCTCCAGTACGTGGCTGAACACACTGGAGGGTTTCTGCCTCTAGTGCAATTTCAGTGGAGTCCCAGATCCCCATTTCAAATTCAAAAAAAAAATTCCTCAGCTTTCTTGTAATTCTCCTACCAAAATCAATTCTCCATAGTCAGAGGGGGAAAAGGGTTCATCACAACCACTAATTAAGGCCTCTCAATGTATACATCTTAAAACTAAGTCTCCTTTTAGCCTCCCAATTCAGGCAAGTCATAGGTTTCCCTTCAAGAGGGAGCTTTATTAGATCAAACTATTCCCTCAAATGGTATATTAAGTTGGAGAGAAAAAGATGTTGGACAAAGTAGTTCTTACTTTCTCTTTCTGATGAGGCTTAGACACTCTGGAATGTGGAATAACTTTAACTGCATATATCCTTTTACTGGAGAGATCAGTCATTTCGTAGCATCTTGCAAATCCACCCTAATTATGAAAAAAAAACAAAATTAGTAAGATTGCAAATCCAGTTCCAATCTCCTCACATCTCGAACTGGCCAACCTTCAAAAGAGAGTAGTACTGGAAAAGCACAGGTCAGGCAACATCTGAGGAGCAGGAAAATAGACATTTCAGGCAAAAGCCCTTTAACAGGCTTTTGCCCAAAACAATTTTCCTGCTCCTCAGATGCTGCATGACCTGCTGTACTATTCCAGCACACTAATCTAGACTGATGTCCAGCATCTGCAGTCATCACTTTTGCCTAACCTTCAGTAATACGCATGTGGAAGAACTGCATTATCAGAAAATCAAAACTGCAAAGCATTAAGTTTGGACAGAATTATGCAGGGTACATTAAAACAGTTACCATCATGACCATGCTCCTTAAAACTAGCTAGCTAGCTAATCTTGAAAAGAAAGCTTTGACAACTAATCCACCATACACACCAGACCAGATTACACTGCCTTTTTCAGAAGGTATACATATAAATTCATTTACTTCATTTTTGACTTTTGAACTATTAATACTAAAACAAGTGGGATTCCTTAGAAGACTTGAGATTCTAAAAGCGGAAGTTATATAGAACACATTCCTACAGCCCCCAATACAGCTAAATTTCCTAGGAATGGATGGGGATGACAGTGTTGTTTTCTTCTTCAATAATATTGGTGTGAGCATACACCAGGGATTAAAAGAGATTGTGCTTTAATAAACCCCATGATTCTGGCTCCCACTATTTAATATTGGGTGTACATTTAACAAGAGCAAGACCACATCACTAAAGCTGCAGTTAAATGCAAACAAGTATTTATTCTGTATTAAATGTCAACTTATATGCACTTTTGCATTTGACAAATTAATCAGTGTAGCTTAGCTCAGACAATAGGCTCATGCAATACAGAAGAGTCAATCAGCACTGTGCTAACGTTGCGAGTCAGTGTTTTGTCTTGACAAGTCAGATACTAAGGCAACCTACACAAGCAGGTAGATTTGAGGGAATTCAAGGGAAGTTCTGAAAATTCAGGGTACACCACTAACAGTTCCAAACCATGAAGCTGGTGCAATGCTATCTGCCACTTAAAAGACATCAACAATGGTAATATTCAGAGAGCCCAGCCAAGAGACAATAGTTGACATCTTAGATATTATAGTTTAAAATTTTCCTTCATTGATTAAGTGGCAATTTTCAGGTTTCCCAGACTACAGTTGGACTTTCGTTTCACTTTCTCATTGTTGCAAACAATTTTCCTTTTGCCTCAGGTAGATTGTACAGCAATCTAAGATTTTACTAAGCCTTTGAACTCATAACCCAATTCAGCACTTGTGCCTAATCAAACAACCCCACTCCCGCTTTAAAAATCATGCCTGGACTTCAAATAAAAAAACAAAATCTTACAAAGTTATTTTAAAAGGAGAGAGTGAGGGCTGCAGATCAGAACTGAAAATGTGTTGCTGGAAAAGCGCAGGTCAGGCAGCATCCAAGGAACAGGAGAATCGACGTTTCGGGCATAAGCCCCTCATTCCTAGTTATTTTAAAACCTAACCTTGTGAACATCTAATTCAAATGCAAGACAACCCGGGGGGGCGGGGGGGATATCAGATTTCATTCAGATAAATGCTCCCCTGATGCATCTTGAAGTCTTTTAAACTGTTTCTAGAGAGGGGCTATACAAATGCAAGTTGATGATATTATTCACCCTCGATAACTTCAGGTTCGAATCCAGGTGATATAACAACTTCGGGTTGAGGCAAAGCATTAAACAACTTATTTTTCACCTCAGAGACAGCCATGTCTAAGCGTCTAATACTACGCCAACAGGAATATTCTAAGATATGCTCTTCATCCTATGTAAAAATAAAAGTGATGGAAGGGGGTTTCCGCTTCCAGTTGCAGAAATTCACACGTGGCAGTATAAGCTTGCCACAACGGAGTGGATGCAACTCTTCCTCAATGTGCATTTCCACTTGGAGGCGAAAAATTCTCAACCACCACCCGAAAAATAGAGGTCCGTACTTTCCCCCTGCCTGCAGAGAGCATTCACATGAGGTCATGCGGAATCATGCAGATTCAGAAATTCAACCAGCCAGAACCAATAAAACGTAGCCTCGGAGCCCGCTGAAACGGCATTCCATCCCATCGCCATCCCCTCCCAGTAATGATCCACTCAACTCCATCGAGCGTTTCCATTGAGAAATTAAAACGCGAAAACAGTAACGATATGAAACAACGCTGATAATTAGAAGCTTCGACCCATACTCATACACATAGGCTGCCTATACCACACCTGACTGTTAAATGAGCTAATTCCTAAGATGCAGTCAACTGAATGACCGGTTAGAAAGCTTCAGCTAGAATACCAGGTATAAATCACTCGACAGTTGTTTGTGGAAAAAAATTGTATGCTCATTGTCGTTTCAGTCACGCAAATCTTGCCCGTTATTTGCACGGACAGCATTTGAATTCAGTTAAAATGAATCAAATACCCCTTTCCATGAAAATACATGGAAGTGAGCTAGCAAAGTGAAGGTCACACAACCGTTTTAAATAGAAGAGCCCTCGGGAAACCTTTGTCGTAATGATAACCATCATCACATCTGTACTCCAAGCACGGAATATTAAATAAGAGGGCGTCCAGAAATAGGCGATAACCGTTCACAAAAAAACCAAACACAATCTGCAAACTTTCAACGCTTGGAGCGAAATAAAGGAGGTGTGCGTATGGTTTATTAAAAAAAAAGCGCACACACGCACGGTCGTGCACAGCAGCAGCAGCATTTCCAAACGGCTTCACTACGAGGCAAGAGGTTTTCTAACAGAGCTGTACCATACCTTTCCGAGCAGCCGCCCTCGGCAGTAACATTTGCCGGTCTTGGGAGCGGTAACCATCCGGTTCAAATCCGTTCTCTCCCGGGTAATTTTAGGGTGAAGGCAACCACCACTCGAAGCTTTTTGAATGTCCGAACTCATAGTACAAACGACTATAACTGGCAGTGAGAGATAGGTTCTAGTTTAAGAAAGCCCGGGCCGCCGCAGCACTAATGCTTGCTAGGGCACAGGCTAGACAATGAGAGCAGACACGTGGCCAGGGAATCCCGGTCGCTACTTTATAGCGCGGGACTTCGCTGCCTGACGTCACAACGGCAGGATACCCCCCTTGGGGCGGGGCTTAAGGACAGGCGGCGCTCTGATTGGTCCCTCGGTCAGCGGCCGGCAGCGCCACTCACTGGTGAATGGCGTGTATGGCAACCCCTGGCATTTGCGGCTGAAATGGAACAACGTGAAGTTTCCTCGCTCTGCCTCGGTCAGGGGGAAAAGAATATGGACCGCCGCTAGATCATTGACAAAGATGTTATGCCCGCGTGACGATAGTCATCTTTCATTGTCAGTATGCGTTTCTCCAGCTTTCATGCCCTTCTCAATGTCACGAATGCTTCGGCACATTTCGACCGGTTGAAAGAACAAAACACACACAGCTGTGTTGCTAGGAAGCAAGATACAATACCTGGTTGAGTTAATTTGTAGATATTTTTAATCAGTTTGATCAGCAAACTCTCTGACCGAGAGGTAGGGAAACTACCACAAGCGTTTACGTTTAATTTGGACACTGTTGTAGAAGTTGCTCCGGTAGGTTAAGTGACTAAAACATTTTATTCGCTGTTTTCCTGTGCGTGATGCATTGACGTTCGGTGTTGTACATCAAGCGAGAGACAGCGGAGTCAGCGGGAAATCGGAGGAGTCAACCCGAGATGGAACCATGAAAGACAGTATGTGGGACTTTTGAAAACAACGAGGCAATGACAAAGCAGCTGGAAGTTCCAGAGAGGTTTAGTTGCCCACTGAACGATCAAGTTGGAGCCCGTTGTTTCTGGAAATCATTTAGACCTGGAGGAGTGGGTTACGGAATATTTGGACCTGGGGATCAGAATTGTGAATTGAAGCCATTAGGCAAAATAAAGAAGTTAACCTTGACAGATTAGGGTGATGGGAGTGAGGGACCTAATGCGGGTGAAATTCTTTAGAGGTCTTCCCTCATGAAAGCTGCTCAAAGAAGGGGACATTTGTTGCAGCTTGAAAAGTTGTACTATTTCCAATCAGTTGCAACTTAGAGTCATAGAGATGTACAGCACGGAAACAGACCCTTCGGGCCAACCCGTCCATGGCGACCAGGTAACCCAACCCAATCTAGTCCCACCGACCAGCACCCGCCCATATCCTTACAAACCCTTCCTATTCATATACCCATCCAAATGTCTTTTAAATGTTGCAATTGTATCAGCCTCCACCACTTCCTCCAGCAGCTCATTCCATACACCTACCGCCCTCTGTGTGAAAAAGTTGCCACTTAGGTCTCTTTTATATCTTTCCCCTCTCACCCTAAACCTATGCCCTCCAGTTCTGGACTCCCCCACCCCAGGGAAAAGACTTTGTCTATTTATCCTATCCATGCCCCTCATGACTTTATTAACCTCTATGAGGTCACCCCTCAGCCTCTGACACTGCAGGGAAAACAGCCCCAGCCTATTCAGCCTCTCCTTATAGCTCAAATCCTCCATCCCTGGCAACATCCTTGTAAATCTTTTCTGAACCCTTTCAAGTTCCACAACATCTTTCCGATAGGAAGGCGATCAGAATTGCACGCAATATTCCAACAGTGGCTTAATAAATGTCCTGTACAGCCGCAACATGCCCTCCCAACTCCTGTACACAATACTCTGACCAATAAAGGAAACTTTCCCAACACCTTCTTCACTATCCTATCTACCTGTGACTCCACTTTCAAGGAGCTATGAACCTGCACTCAAAGGTCTCTTTGTTCAGCAACACTCCCTAGGACCTTACCATTAAGTTTATAAGTCCTGCTCTGATTTGCTTTCCCAAAATGCAGCACCTCGCATTTATCTGAATTAAATTCCATCTGCCACTTCTCAGCCCATTGGCCCATCTGATTAAGAACCCATAATAATCTGAGGTAACCTTCTTCACTGTCCACCACACCTCCAATTTTGGTGTCATCTGCAAACTTACGAACTATACCCCTTATGCTCACATCCAAATCATTTATATAAATGATGAAAAGTAGTGGACCAAGCACCGATCCTTGTGGCACTCCACTGGTCACAAACCTCCAGTCTGAAAAACAATCCTTCACGATCACCCTCTGCCTTCCACCTTTTGAGCCAGTTCTGTATCCAAATGGCTAGATCTCCCTGTATTCCTTGTGATCTAACCTGGCTTACCAGTCTCCCATGGGGAACCTTGTCAAACGCCTTACTGAATTCCATATAGATCACATCTACCACTCTGCCCTCATCAATCCTCTTTGATACTTCTTCAAAAAACTCAATCAAGATTATGAGACATGTTTTCCCACACACAAAGCCATGTTGACTATCCTAATCAGTCCTTGCCTTTCCAAATACATGTACATCCTGTCCCTCAGGATTCCCTCCAACAACTTGCCCACCACCAACATCAAGCTCACTGGTCTATAGTTCCCTGGCTTGTCCTTACTATCTTTCTTAAACAGTGGCACTACGTTAGCCAACCTCCAGTCATCCGGCACCTCACCTATGACTATCGATGATACAAATATTTTTTCTTTCCCCTCTCACCCTAAACCTATGCCCTCTCGTTCTGGACTGCTCCAGGGAAAAGATAAGATATAGAGTCATAGAGATATACAGCATGGAAACAGACCCTTCAGTCCATGCCGACCAGTCTCGTCCCATCTGCCAGCACCCGGCCCATATCTCTCCAAACGCTTCCTATTCATATACCCATCCAAATGCCTCTTAAATGTTGCAATTGTACCAGCCTCCACCACTTCCTCTGGCAGCTCATTCCATACACGTACCACCCTCTGTGTGAAAAAGTTGCCCCGTAGGTCTCCCCTATATCTTTCCCCTCTCACCCCAAACCCACACCCTCCAGTTTCGGACCGCCTGACCCCAGGGAAATGACCTTGCCCATTCACCCCATCCCTGCCCCTCAAATCCCGTAAACCTCTATAAGGTCACCTCTCAGCCTCCAACTCTCCAGGGAAAACAGACCTAGCCTGCTCAGTTCCCCCCCTCCCCACAGCCCAAACCCTCCAACCCTGGCAATTTCCCCGCAAATCCCCCCTGAACTCCCTCAAGTCCCACAACACCCCTCTGATAGGAAGGAGACCAGAATTGCACGCAATGTTCCAACAGTGGCCTAACCAATGTCCTGTACAGCAGCAACACGACTTCCCAACTCCTGTACTCAACACCCTGACCACTAAAGGAAAGCATAATAAACGCCTTCTTCACTATCCTATCCACCCACGACTCAACCTTCAAAGAGCCATGAACCTGCATTCCAAGGTCTCTTTGTTTAGCAACACTCCCTAGGACCTTACCATTAAGTGTATAAGTCCTGCTAAAATTTGCTTTTCCAAAATGCAGCACCACACATTTATCTGAATTAAACTCCATCTGCCACTTCTCAGCCCATTGGCCCATTTGGTCAATATCCTGTTGTAATCTGAGGTAATCCTCTTCGCTGTCCACTACACCTCCAATTTTGGTGTCATCTGAAAACTTACTAACTGTACCTCTTATGCTCGCATCCAAATCATTTATGTAAATGACAAAAAGTAGAGGACCCAGCACCGATCCCTGTGGCACTCCACTGGTCTCCAGTCTGAAAAACAACCCTCCACCACCACCCTTACTCTTCTAACATTGTGCCAGTTCTGTATCCAAATGGCTAGTTCTCCCTGTATTCCATGAGATCTAACCTTGCTGAACAGTCTCTCATGGGGTACCTTGTCGAACGCCTTACTGAAGTCCATATAGATCACATATACTGTTCTGCCCTCATCAATCCTCTTTGTGACTTCCTCAAAAAAACTCAATCAAATATTGAATATTCTTCCCTCTTCACAGACGTCCATCCTCAACAAAAGGTCTCAAGTGGAATTTTTTTAACTCAGTTCATGTTTGCTTGGTGAAATTGTAATGTTTTCTGTGTGGAAGCATGCTATTCGGCTCATCGAGTCTATACCAACTCTCCGAACAACATTCTACCCAGACCATTCTGCCCAGTCTCTGAAGCCCTGCATTTCCCATGGCTAACCCACCTACCATGCACATCCCTTCATAGTTCCTTGAAAGTGGAGCCACAGGCAGACAGGATACTGAAGAAGGCACTGCATGCTTGCCCCTATTGGCCAGTGCACTGAGCACAGGAGCCAGGAGGCTACACCGCAGCTGCACAGGACACTGGCCAGGCCACTGCTAGAAGACAGCATGCAACTCTGGTCTCCCTGCGAGAGGAAGGATGGGGTGAAACTTGAAAGGGCCCAGAAAAGATCCACGAGGATGCTGCCAGGGTTGGAGGGTCCGAGCAACGGGGAGAGGCTGACCAGGCTGGGGCTAATCCTCCTTGGAGATTTTAAAAATCATGAATGGCATGGATAAGGCAAAAATTGAAAATGCTGGGTTATCGTTCTAAAAATGGCAACAACCCTCTAGCGTGATCATTATGTTTCTGTTAAAGTAGACAATGGTCTGCGTGGATTTCCTCTGGGTGCTCCGGTTTCCTCACACACTCCAAAGATGAGCAGGTCAGGTGAATTAGCCATGCTAAATCACCCATAGTGTGAGGTGCATCATTCAGAGGGAAATGGGTCTGGGTGGGTTACACTTCAGAGGGTCGGTGTGGACTTGTTGGGCCGAAGGTAATCTAATCTAAAAAGCAAACAAATTTTACAGTAATCTTTTCCTTTGTCTTTATTAATTCATAATACCTCATCAGCATGTAGATTGTTCTTGTTTTTGGTAGACATATTTGTAACTGACTGTTAGTTGAATTCCACAAAGTAATCTATGCAAGTGATTAACAAAGAGCCTGGGCCTGAGCCAAAAGATCTGATGAAATTATTTCCTTTTCATTGGAAAAAGTTGACTTTTTCTGATTTTAACAATTCAACTCAATTCTGGAATCACTGATTTTTTGGATGCAAGTCCCAGCATTGATCATTAATGCTATTTCACCACAGGAAGTATGAAAGCTGAACCCAATCAGATTTTAATCAGAAAATCCTTTGAGATCACTAGGTAAAAATCAAATCAATCCGTGATTTTTCCCACCCTCACCCCAAACTATAGTGCTTCTATTGCTGGTGAAAGTGAGGACTGCAGATGCTGGAGATCAGAGCTGAAAAATGTGTTGCTGGAAAAGCACAGCAGGTCAGACAGCATCCAAGGAACAGGAGAATCGACGTTTCGGGCATAAGCTCCTGAAGAAGGGCTTATGCCCGAAACGTCTATTCTCCTGTTCCTTGGATGCTGCCTGACCTGCTGCGCTTTTCCAGCAACACATTTTCAGCTGCTTCTATTGCTACCTAGCTGATATCCATTAAATTAGAATTGTTTATGAATCATATCTAGATATTGAGGCCTGCTCCTAACTTGTGGAGGATTGATGCAGAAAAATATCAGAGAGCGAGCTTAGAAAAACATGAAAATAAAACAAAGTGCAGATGTGGAAGTTCTGAAACAAATACAGAAACGAAAACAGAAATTGCTGGAGAAACTCTGCAACTGTGGATAGAAAGTAGTATCAACATTTGGAGTTGAGTGTTCCGTCTTCAGTTCTGACGTCTCTCCAGCAATTTCTGAATTTGTCATAGAAAAACGTCACCATTATTTAATTGTACATTTCCCCCAATTTCTCCCATTTTCATCTCTGTTGACAAAATTGAAAATGCTGGGGTATCGTTCTAAAAATGGTAACAACCGTCTGGTGTGATCATTATGTTTCTGTTAATGTAGACAATGGTCATTAGGAACTACTCAACCTCATCCAAGCTACACATAATTCTTATTGGTGGAATGTTCCCCTCATTGGAGGTGGTGACAAGAGGAGAGAGGAGAGAGTGAGAACTGCAGATGCTGGAGATCAGAGTGGAGAGTGTGGTGCTGGAAAAGCACAGCAGGTCAGGCAGCATCCGAGAAGCAGGAGAATCCACATTTCGGGCAAAAGCCCTTCATCAGGAATTTGGGTGAGTTGGCCCTGGAAACAAACCCACTCGTTTCTTGCCTTTCTGCTATGAAATACCTGACATGAAGCCCCAAGGACTGAACTCTCTTATAAGTAAGGCTCTTAAGGTAGTCAAATACAGTCATAGAGTTATACAGTATGGAAACAGATTCTTCAATCCAACTCGTGGCATGCAGACCAGATATCCTAAACCGATCTATTTCCATTTGCCAGCATTTGGCCCATATCTCTCTAAATCTTTCCCCTTCATTTGCCCATCCGGTTGTCTTTTAAATGTTGTAATTGTACCAGCCTCCACAACTTCCTCTGGCAGCTCATTCCACACATACAGAACCCTCTGCGTTAAAAAGTTGCCCCTCAGGCCCCTTTCATATCATTCCCCTTCATGTTAAATCTATGTCCTTTACCTTTGGACTCCCCTACTCTGGGGAACAAAAAAGACCTTGGCTTTTTATCCTATCCATGTTCCACATGATTTTTTAGACACCTATATAAGGTCACCCCTCAGCCTTCGATATTCCAAGACAAAAATGTCCCAGCCTATTTAGACTCTGCCTATAACTCAAACTCTCCAATCCCAGCAACATCATTGTAGATCTTTTCTGAACCTTTTCAAGTTTAACAACATCCTTCCTATAGCAGGGAGACCAAAATTGAATGCAGTATTCGAAAAGTGGCCTCGCCAATGTCCTGTACAGATGCAATATGACCTCTCAACTCATATACTCCATACACTGACCAATGGAGGCAAATTGTGAGACATGGAGAGACATGCCTTCACAAGCTTTAGAAAAGTAAGGAAGATCTCAGCGACTACTCTTGGAATTCCCTCACTCACACACTGTGAGTATAACTGCACCATATGAACTACAGATAAAAAGACAAGAAGACAATGCATTACCATTTTTTTCCGGGGCAATTAGCAGTGAGCAATAGATTCTGGCTTAGATATGAGCCAAAGAAGGAATAATCCAATCTCTTCTTCCCAAGTGTACATTCAAAGGCACTTTCAGAAAGATTCACTTGATGATAATTAAGGTGTACCTAAATAGTTCTTCCCTCAACACCCTAAAATTTTGATGCCAACTTTGCTACCATATTTAATATCAACTAACTGAACACAGACAGGGTATATCATTCTCATACATATGGCCACTTACCACCTATGGGATGTACAGTACAGGAATCACATTGAAACTCAGATCTTCCAAGGTCTTTATGGTTCATTTACTCACGGACCAAACAAGCTGAGTTGTTAGAGAAAATCCAATAAATAAATGATGGAAGAGATCTTTTACTGCTGACCTCAGCCCCATTAAGTTACTGCATCATGTGATCTGACCATTCACTTCCCACTGAATACATTGTCAGAATTATTGCCTTTCAGATGAGACATTAAACATTTCAGGTACAAAACACATGTATTATTTGAAATCTACTTCTGTTATCCCAAATAAATCCCATCCTAAATTGGTATCAAAAATGATTATTTGATTATTTTTCTAATATATGCAATCTGTCTGCGTCCAATGTGTCTGTTTTTTTCTTATATAACAGCGACTGCATCTAAAAGGTAAATATCTTGAAAATCATACAAAGTGCTACTTAAATGTAATCTAATATTTTATGTAATGTTGATCATCCACTTATTTAACTTCTCCCTCCACAGTGTCTTTGCAGCGTCTTTCTGTTCTCTTATCCAGCATCTGGAGAACTTCTCCTCCATTTGTTCCATCGTTAGTTGAAGAGTTTTCAGCTTTCAGCATTCTTGCCTGTATTTTCTGGACTCTTTCCTTTTAAATACATCTGCCTTTCATCCCTCCAAGGTCCAACTGTTTAGTTTTCTAAATGCCTGTTGTTGGCCAGATCTTAGGTCACTTCTGCTAACCACACTAACCCTCCCCACCTCTCCAAAAACATATACACGCGCGCACACACACACACACACACACACACAGATTCAGCATCAATTTGCTTTCTCCTCTGGATTGCTTTGAGATCTATTCTGTATTTAAGACTTAAATAGATACACGCTTTTCTTGATATCGATAGGTAACTCTGGAGTGCCCTCTTTTGGTTGCTATTTTTCTCCTTTGAGAAAAATACCATAATGCCAACCTTTTACTTGTCAAACACAATTTCGGTATCGATTTTTTAAAAACACAATTTAAATCAAAAAAGAATAGAGGTCAAATGCTGACAGAATGATTTGGGTTCCTCCATGCTCTGTTGTAGAATTGATGGATCATAGCCAGTACCTATGAAGTCCTACATCACAAATTAATTCAGGTTATAGTGGGAAAAGTATCAAGTGAATTACATTTCTTTTCCCTATGGAAAAATCACTGACTGGTTCAAAGCTGGCTACTGGACTGCATGCATGTAGCTCCCAATAATAAAGACAGATTGTGCAGTGAAGGGCTTTAGCTTTCCTCCTGATCGTGGGGCAACAGAGCCATAGTTGAAAAATATGCTGTAAGGTAATCCACGAAAATGGTAATGAAAATACCAGTTTTTATCTGATCATGCTGAGTTAACTGGTCTCAGGAAAAGAAGCAACAATGGAACAACGTATCACAGCAATATTCACAGATTAATTTGGTGAAAATCATGGTTAAAAATCAATTAACTGGAAATGAGCATGAATGGTCATTGATTAAAAACAAGATCAGGACCTGCTAAGATAAATAATCTAGTAATACTTACATGTCAAATACAAATAGTATAGATGTCATATCAAAAGATTGCTACTTTGTCATAGAATGAATCAAATCTAGGAGAAGTTATTACTGGCTTGAAGGTACCAGTCTCACATTTACGTCAAAAGGATATAAATTTGCTGTCGCACCCTCGCACAGAACTAATGACACATTTGTAGCTGACTTTCAGTACAATGCTGTGAGAGTGCTGTATCTTCTCGGGTGGGTGTAAAATATCCCATTTTGAGAAGAAGAACAGGGGAGCTATAGAGTCGTACAGCACAGAAGAGGCCCATCGGCCCATTGAGTCTGCACTAACATCCCACTTTCCGGCACTTGGCCCACAGTTTTGAATGTTATGACATTTCAAGCACTCACCCAAGGATGTTTTAGAGGTTGTACCGTTTCCTGCCTCTGCAACCCTCCCAGGCACTGCAATCCAGATTCCCACCACCCTGTGGGTGAAAGAGAAATTCCTCCACTCCTCTCAAACTCTCCTGCCCTTCCCCTTCAAATTATGCCCTTGTTACTGACCTTTCAACTAAGGGGAACAGCTGCTTCCCATCTACCCTGACCAGGATCTTCATAATCTTATACAACTCAATCAGGTCCCCCCTCAGACTCTTCTGCTCTACAGGTAACAACCTGAGTCTATCCAGCCTCTCTTCATAGCTAAGATGCTGTAACCAAGGCAGCATGCTGGTGTATTTCCTTTGCACCCTCTCCAGTAAAATCACATCTTTCTATGTTGACTTTTAAAAGTTGACTAGCAATAACAAAAACAAATTTATTTCTCAACCAAAATCAATGAAACAGATTATCTAGTATGAATAATCACAGAAACATTCATTTTTTATTGCAAAAAATATATTTTATTCATAAAAAAACTTTATCTACATTTAGGGGTATGCGAGATTTGAGAAGATTTATGGGGATGAAAACAGCTCGGTACAGTCTTTGCGTAACAACAAAATCAAACGTTGGAGTTTGATATTCAGTTGAAAAAACTAAAGGTATTTCTTAGAATCTCTTGGAATGTGAAAGCAGGCCATTCCACCCATTGAGTCCACACCAACCTTCGAAACAGCACACCACATATCCCTGTAACCCTGCATTTTGCCTGCACAGCCCTGGATACTATGGGCTGTTTAGCATGGCCAATCCACCTAACCTCCACATCTTTAGACCTTGGGAGAAAACCAGACCACCTGGAGGAAACCCACCCAGACACAGGGAGAATGTGCAAGCTTAAACAGACAGTTGCCCAAGACTGGAATGAAATCCATTGGCATGGATTGGGGATTGACTGCCTCACAGAAAGCAAAGAATTGGGATAAAAGGTTCTTTTTTGGAATGGTAGCTGGTGACAAGTGGGGTCCCGCAGGGTTCAGTGTTGGGGCCGTAGCTGTTCACTTTATATATTAATGATCTGGATGAAGGGACCGGGGGCATTCTGGTGAAGTTCGCTGATGATACCAAGTTAGGCAGACAGGCAGGTAGTACTGAGGAGGTGGGGAGGCTGCAGAAAGATTTAGACAGTTTAGGGGAGTGGTCCAAGAAATGGCTGAAGAAATTCAACGTGAGCAAATGCGTGGTCTCACACTTCGGAAAAAAGAATACAGGCATGGACTATTTTTTAAACAGTGAGAAAATTCATAAAGCCAAAGTACAGTGATCTGGGAGTGCTAGTCCAGGATTCTCTAAAGTTTGATTTGTAGGTTGAGTCCGTGATTAAGAAAGCAAATGTAATGTTGTTATTTATCTCAAGAGGGTTGGAATATAAAAGCAGCGATGTGTTTCTGAGACTTTATAAAGCTCGAGTTAGGCCCCATTTAGAATACTGTGTCCAATTTTGGACCCCTCACCTCAGGAAGGACATACTGGCACTGGAGCGTGTCCAACGGAAATTCACACAGATGATCCCTGGAATGGCAGACTGAGGATCCTGGGATTGTATTCATTAGAGTTTATAAGGTTGAGGGGAGATCTAATAGAAACTTATGCATGGCTTAGAAAGGGTGGATGCTGGGAAGTTGTTTCTGTTAGGTGGGGAGACTAGGACCCATAGGCATAGCCTTAAAATTAGAGGGGGTCAATTTAGAATGGAAATGAGGGGACATTTCTTCAGACAGAGAGTGGTGGGCCTGTGGAATTCATTGCCACGGAGCGAAGTGGAGGCTGGGACATTGGGTATCTACAAGGCAGAGACACAAGGAATTAAGGGCTATGGGAAGAGTGCAGGTAAGTAGAATTGAAACACCCATCAGCCATGATTAAATGGCGGAGTAGATTCAATGGGCTGAATGGCCTTGCTTCCACTCCTATGTCTTATGGTTTTATGGTTTAAACCTGGGTCCCTGGCACTATGAGGCATCAGTGCTAACCACTGCGCCACTGTGCCACCCCAGAATGTAGGCATCAATCCCACTGCCTCTCACATGTTAAGCGAGCGCTGTGCTATTCTTACACATGCAGGAGATTACATTGAGGCAAAGAGAGGATCTGATAACTGTACAGATCCTTGTTAAATTTCTGCAGAAAGACCTTAGAAGGTGGTCATTCCCCATTGCACCTTGCAGCAGCTGACCCAACTTTTGGTGCATCCCTCCACATGTAACCCTTGTCTTTGGAATGTTTTATCAAAACGTACATCACTGAAGGAACCTGTTCAGCCCTTTGTACCTCAGCCTGGTCTTTCAAACAAATTTCCAATTCTTTCTGCACCCTGCTTTTCTCATCATGCCTTATTTTATTTTATTTTGAATTTCCAAAATTCATGGAACTGTGCATTACACAAACTGGTTGCTGGCTTTCCTGCGATACAATAATGATCAAACATCAAAAGTGTTTTGGGATAAGAGAGAAATCAAAAGGGAGTAAACGGGACATGAGAAAGCTTTAGCAAATAGAGTTAAGGAGAATCCAAACAGTTTTTACAAATACATTAAGGACAAAAGGGTAACTAGGGAGAGAATAGGGCCCCTCAAAGATCAGCAAGTCGGCCTTTGTGTGGAGCCGCAGGAGAGGGGGGAGTTACTAAACGATTATTTTGTATCAGTAGTTACTGTGGAAAAGGATATGGAAGATATAGAATGTAGGGAAATAGATGGTGACATCTTGAAAAATGTTCATATTGCAGTGGAGGAAGTGCTGGATGTCTTGAAACGGTTAAAGGTGGATAAATCTTCAGGACCTGATCAGGTATACCCTAGAACTCTATGGGAAGCTAGAGAATTGATTGCTGGGCCTCTTGCTGAGATATTTGTATCATTGATAGTCACAGGTGAGGTGCCGGAAGACTGGAGGTTGGCTAACGTGGTGCCACTGTTTAAGAAAGGTGGTAAGGACAAGCCAGGGAACTATAGTCCACTGAGCCTGACATTGGTGGTGGGCAAATTGTTGGAGGAAATCCTGAGGGATAGGATGTACATGTATTTGAAAAGGCACAGACTGATTAGGGATAGTCAACATGGCTTGATTGAGGTTTTTGAGAAAATAACAAAGAGGATTGATGAGGGCAGAGTGGTAGATGTGGCAGATGGAGTTTAATTCAGATAAATGTGAGGTGCTGCATTTTGGGAAAGCAAATCTCAGCAGGACTTATACACTTAATGGTAAGGTCCTAGGGAGTGTTGCTGAACAAAGAGAGCTTGCAGTGCAGGTTCATAGCTCCTTGAAATTGGAGTCACAGGTAGATAGGATAGTGAAGAAGGTGTTTGGTATGCTTTCTTTTATTGGTCAGAGTATTGAGTACAGGAGTTGGGAGGTCATGTTGCTGCTGTATAGGACATTGGTTAGGCCACTGTTGGAATATTGCATGCAATTCTGGTCTCCTTCCGATCAGAAAGATGTTGTGAAACTTGAAAGGGTTCAGAAAAGATTTACAAGGATGTTGCCAGGGTTGGAGGATTTGGGCTATAAGGAGAGACTGAACAGGTTGGAGCTGTTTTTCCTGGACCGTTGGAGGCTGACGGGTGACCTTATAGAGGTTTACAAAATCATGGGGGGCATGGATAGAATAAATAGACAAAGTCTTTTCCCTTGGGTAGGGAGTCCAGAAGTAGAGGGCATAAGTTTAGGGTGAGAGGGGAAAGATATAAAAGAGACCTAAGGGGCAACGTTTTCACTCAGAGGAATGAGCTGTCAGTGGTGGAGGTTAGTACAATTGCAACATTTAAAAGGCATCTGCATGGGTATCTGAATAGGAAGGGTTTGTAGGGATATGGGCCGGGTGCTGGCAGGTGGGACTAGATTGGGTTGGGATATCTGGTCGGCATGGACGAGTTGGACCGATGGGTCTGTTTCTGTGCTGTACATCTCTATGACTCTATTTCCATAAACGGATATACGTTTTTCTTTTTAAGGAAGAATTTCAGAGAGCAAGTTGATGAATTAAAAATGGAAATACATCCAAAAGTAATTAAAAATTGTAAAAGATCACTCAATATAAAGTATCGGACATTTTATAGCTTTGTTCAAATCACCTTTTTCTATACCATTTATTTGATTGGAAAGCCTCATGCTCACCCTCTAGTGGCGATGATAATATTCCAGGCAATGACTTTTGACTGTAATTGAATGCCACCTTCTGGTTATAGATTATAACAAGTCTTTATATTATTTTACCAGCCAATTACTGATATCTGTACAGGGAAAAATGAGAAATGACTATCAATACTTCATTTCTGCCAATCTAAAGTAAGGTGATGACTATTTCAACTAGGTTCATCAGTCACGAACAATATTAATATTGCCACTTGGGTCTAAATGCTGATGCTGGAAACATGATCAAAACTGACTATTCAATGCAATACTGAGCCAGTCACAATCTGATTTGGAATGAGCTTTAAATTAAGGCTGTGTTTACCTTCTCAGGCTGAAAAACATACATTATTTGGAAGAAAAGCAGAGAAGTTCATTTCAGATCAAATCCAAAGTTTGGAATTTATATCCTAATTTAGTGTGTTGAACACAAAATATAGCTGTCAGTTCAGTGCATTACTGAGGGAATGACTGCACTTCAATAACTAATTCGTTAGTAGTGAAGTGTTTTAGCCTAATTAGGATAATAAAATGCATCATTCTAATGCAAACTCTTTATTTAGTAACTTTTAATAAACAGTATATTTGTATTTTGCCCCATGTTGATCGATAACAGAAATGTTTTGAATTTAGTTGTGAAGTGAATAATCACAACTACCCACCCTCATCCTCTTTTATGACCTTTCCAAGTAATTCTTTTAGTACATAACAACTACAAAAAAGTTCAATGTGTTTTATTTCTGTTCAATGTGAAGACTGAGGGTGGAGACATTAAAAGGACAGGGTGAAAGATAGCTGTATGGTTTGTAGAGGCATGAGAAAAACATTATCTCGAAGACCTTTAAAAAATAGATATTATCACATGGAAGGTCAAGAAGGAGGTGAAAATTTATTGATTTATTGCACAATTTGCACAGCAATCAACCTGGGAAATACTGGATGAGGTAACAACTGAGAATGTTCTAATTGGTGTATTAATGCAATCAGCTGATTAATGATTAATGTGGAATGAACATGTTTGAGTGATGAATCATGCAAGGCAATGTGAACAAACAGAAGTCTAAGATTTTATGCATAGGAGTCAAAGAGTGTGGTATAATTAGAGCGAATGACAAATGGTTAGGCTTTAAAATGCATTTGTAGGAGTAACAAAGATTCCGGAACTTGAGTCCAGGCAGCTGAAAGCATAGCCACCAGTAAAGGTTGAGGATTGGTTGAGGGCTCTGGGTCTGTACTCAATGAATTTATAAAGATGATGGGTCATCTGATTGAAACTTACAGAATACAGGGAGGCCTGGGGATGGAATGGACATGGGGAAGATGTTTCCACAAATAGGAGAGACGAGGACCCAAGTGTACGTAGAGTGAAGGGATGATAATTTAGGACTAAGTTGATGAGGACTTTCTTCAGACAGAGATTGGCGAATTTGTGGAACTCATTGCAGCAGAAGGCTGTGGAGACTAAGGCATTGAGTATATTTATGACAAAGATAGATGGGTGGCATGGGTCAAAAACTTATTGGAGGATTTAAACATGCAGCTTTTGGTAAGTTGGGCATATATTTGGGTCAATAAAGTAGATATTATTAGCCTTGCTGTTACTCTTGGCACAAAATTGGTTTAATGTATTTTCTTTCCTGACAGCATGTTCAAGGATGCACATTAATCATCTTACAGTTTTTGTTGGTGATAATGTTTTTGCACATGCATTGCTTTTACTGTGCTGCAATTGAGTTAAAGTGGCCAAAAGCTTCACAAGTACAAGGAATACCTAAGAACATTCAGAGGATGGAATCTATTGCATATTGTATCACCTGTTTTATATATCACTGTATGACACTGTAATCTTTTGCTCTAAATTCTGTGTTATACTCCACAACATCTGATGAAAGAGCAGCGCAGGTGAAAGCTAGTGCTTCCAAAAAAACCTTTTGGACTATAACCTGGTGTTGTGTGATTTTTAATTCTGTTTGATATTGTACCATGACACAAAGACAGCTTTACATAACTTGCTGATATTGCTATGGTCATGTATACAAATGTGCCACTTATACTGGTACATGGTCGTGGAGACCTAACTTCACTGGAGATACAATCTGTCCTGGAGCCTGACTTGCAGAACATGTCCGACAGGAATGATTCATCTTATTATCGAACATTAATCTGCAATTCCACAGAATCTTTGCAAATGACTGTAAAGGACATCTGCTGATAAGTAATTTCCTTAAATGAGGAAAAACCCCTGAGAAGGAATCATTATGCTATGTTTGCTCAGTGTGATTTAAGAGGAAATCAATCCATGATCTCTAGAAAGAATGGAAAGACTGAAGCTGGTCTTCAGTCATTAGCCAAATTGGTGGAAAGATATGGTGAGTCATTATGGTTCAATGTAGTGTCGTGGTCTCAGCTGAAGTAACACTGGACAAGTCACATACCAGAGTGAAGCTTGATTCAATAGTCCTTGAGTTTTGCTGTTATACTTTACTTACCATAGTGGTCTGTCACGGAACATATTCACAGTAAGCAGTAAATTTACTTTTGACACAAGAATATAAAATTTTATTACACTCTAAAAGAGTAACAAAACTAACTATATTATATAAGGACTAGTATAAATGGTGGTACTATACATATCAGAAATAAAGATTCTACCCTCTTACTCTCAACAACCTTGAAATACTCAAACCTCAGTTAAGAGTCTTTTTTTTTCATTTTAAAGCTCTTTGTTCAATTGGCTGTAATTTGTTTCTTTTAGGCAAATGGCTGCAGTGACCCAATCTATTCCTTTATTTAATTTCTCTTCCCGACACATTTAAATTAATTGATAACACACCACTTATTTACTAATATGGGTTCCTTAAGCTCATCTTCTACCATTCTCTGTTTCTGAGGCATTCTCCTAATGACTTTAAACCAATGAGGACTTCTTTTCTTTCGCTCTGACTGTTTAGGGGACTGCTAACCTGCACCAATGCTATTTTAGGTCTTTTCTCTTCCTGAACGGCCTGCTTCTCCCTGTGAAATGAACCTGCACACTCACTGACATTCTGGATTGTTCTGTCTTTCTAAAAGGATTGATTCTGACTGTTTCCCAATGTCATTGAACACCTTGTTGCATGCCACTGCCCAACTATTTTCATTGTTCTACTCTTGTTCTAAAGCACTGAACTATTCACCTCATTTAAGTGTAGATAAATAAATTTCCAGTCAATCTAAATAACTCACAGAATTCAAAAATTAAATTATGACCACAAACTATAGAAATACAAATCGAACATAAAGCTATACCCAGTTCTGTTGAATGTAGAACCCAAATATCCAAATAATAATATTAATCCAGCAGACACCTTCATCATAGTGGGAGCATCAGTGTAGGAGAAAGCTATTCTGAATACATTTATCTCAATAGTCCATGGAGGCAAGCGCTGTGCCGAAAGAAGTTGATGTATGATGCAACTTCTGTGTTTCCAGTAAATTCCCTCCTATGTCAGCTTGTCACATTTGATAATACTCCGATCTTACAGTCAGAAGATTCTGAGTTTAAGCCTCACTATGAAATTGCACACGTAACTTTGGCTAAACCCCCGTGCAATTTTGAGCATTGGCAGAAGTGGCAACTTTTGGATCAAACTGTCTGCTCAGCTAGATATACGATATTCAATAGCATTAACAGAAAGTGTTTTCCAAAATTCATTCCTCAATAAAGACCTCCATTCACTTGCCGCTTTTGAGAGCCTGCTGTGTACAAAGTAACTTATGAAAACTGCAATTTAAAAAGTAATTTTGTTCATTGTTAATCATTTCCAAACATCCCGAGAAGATAAAAAGGCATTGTATAAATGTAAGTCAGTACTTTCAATTTCTACATGTTGTGGCCTGCAGCTGACCCGACAACAAGTGTAATATAATAATTAGTTAGATGTTCTGTAACCTCAAATGGCTTGGCTTCTGTGTAACGTTATCCGCTTTCATTTTGTTTACATTGTGTAGCAATTTTCATTTGACTATATCACATTGACACAGGAACCTAATTTTTCGTTGCTCTCTCCAGAGAACAATTGGAAAAGCTGGTTTACGGCACCCCTACATGAGAAGCCATTCACACAAAACACAACAAATTTATTGAAGATACACTGTCAAATAACGTATTCACAACTAAGGTAATCACAAGCCAGAACTACCTATTTCATACAGAAAATGTAAGGGGCAATTTTGAGAACCTCTGCCCCATGCCTCACAAGGTAAGGAATGGGACACACAGGGCTGACGTTGAATTGTTTAGGCTAAGTGCCAGTTGAAACCAATTCTTCCCCAGGATCAGCAGAGGAAGCTATGATCCCAGGATATGCCAGCCAGCCCTTAGGTTAACACCTGATTTAGTAGAGTCTCAGCCATTGGGAAGAAAGACACAGTAATGTAGGAAGGAGGTCAACCTTCACCACTCTGCCAGTGTAAGTGCCAGTATTGTCTCTACCACCGACTCCCACAGCTACCTGGATTACACCTTTTCCCACCCTATCTCTTGCAAAAATGCCATCCCGTATTCCCAATTCCTCCGCCTCC
>NC_057720.1:31688069-31728795 GCF_004010195.1 Chiloscyllium plagiosum | reverse complement strand
CCCACCTCATCCTAGTTTCAAACTTCCAGTCCCCTTGACTTGTCCGGACTTGTCCGACCTGCCTAGCTCCTTTTCCACCTATCCACTCCACCCTCTCCTTCCTGACCTATCACCTTCATCTCCTCCCCCACTCACCCATTGTACTCTAAGCTACTCTCTCCCCATCCCCACCCTCCCCTAGCTTATCTCTCCATGCTTCAGGCTCTCTGCCTTTATTCCTGATGAAGGGCTTTTGCCCGAAACGTCGATTTTGCTGCTCATTGGATGCTGCCTTCCAGCACCACTGATCCAGAATCTGGTTTCCAGCATCTGCATTTATTGTTTTTACCTCACTCCAGCTCTGCTCCTGTACCAATCTCTCACCAAGGTTCATGGTCTTCCACTCTCACTATTGCCTGCAACATCTTCCCCCACTCATTCTCACCCCTCCTGATGCTGCCTACCCTGCATACCCTCTGCACTGCCTACTCACTCACTTGGGAAGCCTCGCCATCTACACTAACAGTTACAGTTGTGTTACCCACTTTCATCCCCCTTAATACCTGCCTCCCTCTCTCATTCCAGGAAGAAAACAGATCCCTGCAGGACAGAAAGAGTCAAAGCATGTGGTGGGTTGCCTGACAAGTGTCCCCTCACCCCAAGTAGAGAATATCTTGACTCAGACTGCCCCAAGCAACTGCCTGGCCATATCTAATTGCTTGGTCTGGTATCGGTGGCTGTCATTGTCTTACCGTGTCAGGACCCCTGAACGAAGGTTATCTCTCTTGACTTGACTGAGGACTGCTGATTACCATGACAAGCTTTGTGTCTGTGCTAATGAACATGGCTATACGGGGGTCATCGGGGTCTCTCTTCTCTCCATTACAGAAATTTCCACCACACGCTGCATCCCCAAGGCTAACAGCATTATGGACGACCCCAAACATCCTTCATTCAAAGTCTTCCCCCTCCTGCCATCTAGCAGAAGATAACCGGGTGCATTCGGTTTCTCACGGCCAGACTGTGCAATAGTTTCTTCACCCAAGCCATCAGCCTCCTTAACACTGTATGACCACACTCTATTCCATTTGCAATTTTCAGATGACTTTTTGAATTATTGCTAAAACAATGTTTTATTAATGAACATACATTATTACATTGTAATTTGTCCACCACTGTGCCTCCTGACTTGTCTTGTCAGGAATTACTGTGCTGTCTTACATGTTTTGCACTTCTCCCTGCAGCTTATGCTGCCCTGTGTCTGACTGTACGCTCATGTAGTCTGTGTGTTCATATAGCACCTTGGTCCTGGAGGAACGCTGTCTCATTTTTATTGTACCAGCTGTATATGATAGAAACGACAAATAAAGTTACTCTACTCTACTCTACTACTATCCAGCCTACTACAATGTGTCTGTACGACTGAGGGGGAAAATTGTAAAAAGGCAAAGGTAAGGCAATGTGACTAGGTAGGCTCAGAGTGAGTGAGCACTGTGAGAGTGAGCCAAGAGGCTGGAGATACAGGTGGTCCAGTCTATGAGTTCGCTGTGTCTTCCTGAGTGCACTGCAACATTATAATCCTGGTTGTTGGTGCAAGCCAAAGGTGCAGCGTTGAATTCAGAAGCGGTTAGTGTAAGTGGATTGTAGATGGGCCATGAGAGTTCTTACAGGCTGGCACATCAAGAGCCAAAGTCTTGAATGTGGTGTACTTTTGGCCAGTGCTTATGGAGTGTGCCTGGCGCCAAGTACATAGAGGGTTTTTGGAGCAAGCAGTGAGCTGAATTTACCAGGCACCCACTTTGACTTCCATGTTGAGAATTGTCAAAATACTTAGTTCTGTGGTACATTTAGTAAGATAGGAAACTGGGAATTAATGAGATGAGTGATCGTTCCAATAAGGTGTTTAACAAGCTACAATCCCCCTTAATTTGGCAACTGGCATTAGAATTCACCAGATAAGTCACTAGCAAGTCTTCCTCCAGTGCCCATGGTTCATATGTGGCATCATAGCTATTTATATCAAGCTCTTTCATTCCATAAGTGGAAAACATTTACACTTAGTCTCTGCTCAGGTGATGTCAGACCACAGAAATATCATTAAACATCCAGGGAGCTTCTAATGTTGTGGCATTCAAAAGAATCCACATAATTTGAAGATTACTGTTGAGAAAACACGGTTTTTTGGTATCCCTGACTGACATTATTGGAAAAGAGCACCTTAGTAAGGATGCTTTACATCTGAATGCTGATTTTTTTTTTTACCTTCAAAAGAAGTGTGCCATCTAGATTAGGAAGAGTCAATGAGAAAGAATGGTTGAATGATGAATTTATTTTCACACATAATTGGGGAGATACAGTGAAAAGTGTCAGTCACCATAAAGAAAGTTCTTAAATAGAGTTCATCTTGATCGGCCAGGGTCCCAAACACAGCTCCAGGATTTCTGCAAGGTCCCACTCCATGCCTACCTCAGACAGGAGACCCTGTTCTGCCATTGCTGCAGCTGACACCCTGCCACCATTTGAGGAGTCCACACAGCAGGCCCACAAGGCTAGGAGTCCCCACTCTGCCATTGATATAGCTGCCTCGACACCGCTATTCCAGGAGCATTTGGTACAAGTAACAAGTTACCTCAGATTACAACAGGATCTTGATCAGACGGACCATTGGGCTGAGAAGTGGCAGATGGAGTTTAATTCAGATAAATGTGAGGTGCTGCATTTTGGGAAAGCAAATCTCAGCAGGACTTATACATTTAATGGTAAGGTCCTAGGGAGTGTTGCTGAACAAAGAGAGCTTGCAGTGCAGGTTCATAGCTCCTTGAAAGTGGAGTTGCAGGTAGATAGGATAGTGAAGAAGGTGTTTGGTATACTTTCTTTTATTGGTCAGAGTATTGAGTACAGGAGTTGGGAGGTCATGTTGCGGTTGTACAGGACATTGGTTAGGCCACTATTGGAATATTGCATGCAATTCTGGTCTCCTTCCTATCGGAAAGATGTTATGATCCCTGGAGTCGGGGAGTCCAGAACTAGAGGGCATAGGTTTAGGGTGAGAGAGGAAAGATATAAAAGAGACCTAAGGGGCAACTTTTTCACGCAGAAAGTGGTACGTGTATGGAATGAGCTCCAGAGGGAATGGTGGAGGCTGGTACAATTGTAACATTTAAAAGACATTTGGATGGGTATATGAATAGGAAGGGTTGGAGTGATATGGGCCAGGCTGGCAAGTGGGACTAGATTGGGTTGGGATATCTGGTCGGCATGGACGGGTTGGACTGAAGGGTCTGTTTCCATGCTGTACACCTCTATGACACTGTGTTATCTCAAACATTGAGTCATTTTGTGTCAAACTTGATGGTCACTCAAGAACTTGGTGCAAAATTGAGTAACTCCTTGCTCTTTTTATTGGTTCTGTTACCAGGGAGCACTTACTTTCAGCCATATGTAAAGGATTTGACTGATGATATTGACTCAGCTATCAACCCTCTTTTGGCACTTGGTACTTCTTTCTTTGGGAGAATATGACAGGCAGCCCCAAATACAACAACCAACTTTTTCCACATCTCCTGCAGACTCGCCTTTCGCCAACAAAGGCAGCAATGTTGGCCACACACATCTGCTAGATAAAAGAAAATCAAAATTTCTGCCAGCTCAGAAACTGCCCTTTTAAGGATGAGCTTAAACTCTCTGAAGAGTTAGTACTTCACTGGATTTGGCACAGCTTCTGTGTGAGAAGTGTGGGACAGGTTCCTTCCCATGCCAGTAACCAATTCAAATTAGAGGGAAGAGCTCCCATTACAACAGTCACCATAATTCTCTCTTTGTGTTCTTGGAGAGTAGCACCTAACTCATGGATATGGGGAGGCTTAATCCGAGTTGGAACAGATCACAAAATCAGGCCAGCACTACTGACAAAGACAGGTTTGGAAACAACTGGAAGAAATCATAGAAGTGGTAGACCTAAGACCCAAACAAAGGGAATGGTTAGTACAACTTTCAGAATACTGCTGTTGGAACCCCAGCAACATAAACACAAAACCTGCATTTCTCATTCATTAACATCAACATATCAAAGCACAATACCACAAATTACCAAGGAATGTTCAGGCACTGGTATTTAAGTTTCATAAACTATTTAAACCTTTTGACTAAATGGATATTGACACTATTAAGGAGCTTCCATAATTGTCAGTCAGTGGGAACAGTGGGTCACTTTATATCATTGCAGCAGCAGAAATCTGCAAAAACAATTTGCATTTCCATGGCATCTTTAACATAATCAAATGCCCAAGGATGCTTCACAGAGTGGTTATTAAACAAAAAGTGGTAAAGAGAGATAATAGAATAGGTGGCAAAAAAAGTGCAAAATAAACAAAAGTTAGGGACATGCCAGAGGCCAAATTGGGAGGACAGCAGTTAATTTTTTTAATTCATTGATGGGATGAGGGCATCACTGGCTGGGCCAGCATTTACAATCCATCCTAATTGCCCAGAGGGCAGTTACAGGTCAACCACATTGCTTTTGATCTGGAGCCACACGTAGGACAGACCATGTGAGGAGGGCGGTTTCCTTCCCTTAAGAAAATTAGTGAACCAGTTGGGTTTTTCCTGACAATCGACAATGGATTCATGGTCATCACTTAGATCCATAATTCCAAATTTTTTTTTTGAATTCAAATTCCACCATCTGCTGTGGTAGGATTCAAACCCGGACCCTTAGAACATTACTTCGGTCTCTGGATTAGCAGTCCAGCAATAAAACCACTAGGCCATTGCCTCTCCTCAGAAGCTGTACACTTGAAGGTGATTACAGAGATTCAGGGGGTATGATACCATGAGGTGACTTGAAAGAAATTTAAAAATAAAGGTGTTGCCAGCTGGAAGCCAATGTAGGTTACGGGGTGATTAGCGAAGAGAGCATGTTCCAGGTTATGGGCAGCAGAAATTCAAAAGAGCTCAAAACTCGGAGTGACAAATAACTCTCTAAGGCGGTTCACAGTTAACAGAAAACAGATACGCATAAATCTTCTGTAGTCCAAAGCAATATACCACTCTCCAAAAAAAAAGACATACATCTACTAAAATTGAATGTAGGCATTAGTGAAGTTTTCCTGAATTTCTTAACGATACAAGTAACCTGTGGGACCATTATTCTGAGGCCCACTGTAATGCTAACTTCTTTCTTTTAGTTATGTTTAAATACTGTATGAAATCAAAGATGTGTTTATTATGTTAAGGAGGTGATTTCAATTATACCACTCTCCAAAAAAAAGACATACATATACTAAAATTGAATGTAGGCATTAGTGAAGTTTTCCTGAATTTCTTAACGATACAAGTAACCTGTAGGACCATTATTCTGAGGCCCACTGTAATGCTAACTTCTTTCTTTTAGTTATGTTTAAATACTGTATGAAATCAAAGATGTGTTTATTATGTTAAGAAGGTGATTTCAATTGTGAGGGTGTTTTGTAGACTGCTTAGTCCTTGGAGATGAAGCTGAAGGGTACACTGGAAGACTCAGCTGAAAATTGGTCATGTTGGATGGCAATGAGAAACTAGTAAAGCAGAGGAGTCTAAAGATGCTTCCTGATCTCAAATTTTCTGAATAAATGTAACTCTAAACTCAGCAATAAATATGTTATGTGTTAGAATTAGTTGGAATTAAATAATTAGGAAAATAATTTGTAAAATTAATAAAATAGTGAAACTACCATTAAGAATTTGTTATATGATGTAGATTTTATTTGTTAACTTTTGGTGAGGTTTTGTGTCAACCTGATTAAAAGATGCCTGCTTCGGGGAATTCACTATTTTCTAATGTTTTTTCCCCCCAAGATCAGCAGCAAGTGCTCTAAGTCCAGGAATGAATAAAGATGACAAACGTTTCTTTTAAATCTGTCTCTGCAACATGAATGATGTGGGTTCGTCTCAACTTCAGAAATGTACTTCCTACTGGATCAGTTAACATGTCTATTTCCCACACAATCTGTCCTCTGAATCATCCAGTATCAGATAATGTACCTTGTGGGCAATTTTGTACTGTGCATATCTGATCGCTAGAATGAAACAGTTCAGATCTGCTTAATTTATACAATCATGAATGAAAAGAAACATACATCAAAGTCTGGACTAAACACGACAGCAAGTCCCAAAACTGAAATGTACAATGTATAATGCTGACTTACTGCTCCCTTTTTGGAACTTGCCTCTGCTATTTCTTAAGTGCAAACAGTTGAACATGTGTTCAGCAGCAGGCACCACCACCACCCCACCCCACACACCATTACCACTGGTGCTATTTGACAGAAATATTAACTATTTCCAGCTTAGTATTTGCTACTTATTCTCTACTGGCTTTGTGTTTGGGAAGTCATAGAGTCATAGAGTCATAGAGATGTACAGCATGGAAACAGACCCTTCGGTCCAACCTGTCCATGCCGACCAGATATCCCAACCCAATCTTGTCCCACCTACCAGCACCTGGTCCATATCCCTCCAAACCCTTCCTATTCATATACCCATCCAAATGCCTCTTAAATGTTGCAATTGTACCAGCCTCCACCACATCCTCTGGCAGCTCATTCCGTACATGTACCACCCTCTGTGTGAAAATGTTGCACCTTAGGTCTCTTTTATATCTTTCCCCTCTCACCCTAAACCTATGCCCTCTAGTTCTGGACTCCCCAACCCCAGGGAAAAGACTATTTATCCTATCCATGCCCCTCATAATTTTGTAAATCTCCATAAGATCACCCCTCAGCCTCCAACACTCCAGGGGAAAACAGCCCCATCTTGTTCAGCCTCTCCCTGTAGCTCAAAACCTCCAACCTTGGCATTATCCTTGTAAATCTTTTCTGAACCCTATCAAGTTTCACAACATCTTTCTGATAGGAAGGAGACCAGAATTGCATGCAATATGCCACTTCTCAGCCCATTGGCCCATCTGGTCCAGATCCTGTTATAATCTGAGGTAACCTTCTTCGCTCTCCACTACAGTTTTGGTGTCATCTGCAAACTTACTAACTGTACCTCTTATGCTCACATCCAAATCATTTATGTATATCACAAAAAGTAGAGGACCCAGCACCAATCCTTGTGGCACTCCACTGGTCACAGGCCTCCAGTCTGAAAAACAACTCTCCAACACTATCCTCTGTCTTCTACCTTTGAGCCAGTTCTGTATCCAAATGGCTAGTTATCCCTGTATTCCATGAGATCTAACCTTCCCCATGGGGAACCTTGTCGAATGCCTTACTGAAGTCCACATAGATCACATCTACTGCTCTGCCCTCATCAATCTTCTTTGTTACCTCTTTAAAAGACTCAATCAAGTTTGTGGGACATGATTTCCCACACGAGGAGAAAGTGAGGTCTGCAGACGCTGGAGATCAAAGCTGAAACTTTATTGCTGGAACAGCACAGCAGGTCAGGCAGCATCTAGGGAACAGGCTGAAACTTTATTAGGCTGAAACTTTCTTCAGGAAGGGCACATGCCCTTCCTGAAGAAGGGCATGTGCCCGAAACGTCGAATCTTCTGTTCCCTAGATGCTGCCTGACCTGCTGTGCTGTTCCAGCAATAAAGTTTCAGCCATGATTTCCCACACACCAAGCCATGTTGACTATCCCTAATCAGTCCTTGCCTTTCAAAATACATGTACATCCTGTACCTCAGGATTCCCTCCAACAACTTGTCCACCACTGACGTCAGGCTCACTGGTCTATAGTTCCCTGGCTTGTCTTTACCGCCCTTCTTAAACAGTGGCACCACGTTTGCCAACCTCCAGTCTTCCGGCACCTCACTTGTGACTATCAATGATACAAATATCTTAGCAAGAGGCCCAGCAATCACTTCTCTAGTTTCCCACAGAGTTCTCGGATACACCTGATCAGGTCCTGGGGATTTATCCACCTTTAACCGTTTCAAGACATTCAGCACTTACTCCTCTGTAATCTGGACATTTTATAAGATGCCACCATCTATTTCTATATCTTCCATATCCTTTTCCACAGTAAATACTGATGCAAAATATTCATTTAGTATCTCCCCCATTTTCTGTGGCTCCACACAAAGGCCGCCTTGCTGATCTATGAGGGGCCCTATTTTCTCCCTGGTTACCCTTTTGTCCTTAATATATTTGTAAAAACCCTTTGGATTCTCCTTAATTCTATTTGCCAAAGCTATCTCATGTCCCCGTTTTGCCCTCCTGATTTCCCTCTTAAATATACTCCTACTTTCTTTATACTCTTCTAAGGATTCACTCGATCTATTCTGTCTATACCTGACACATGGTTCCATCGTTTTCTTAACCAATCCCTCAATTTCTTTAGTCATCCAGCATTCCCTATACCTACCAGCCTTCCCTTTCGCCCATAGATTCTATGATTCTATGATCTATGAACAACCTACTCAGGGACAGGATATTTTAGATCTAGTAATGTGTACTGAAATAGGATTAAGGAGAGATCTTATGCCCGAAACGTCAATTCTCCTTCTCCGAAGGGCTTATGCCCGAAACATCAATTCTCCTTCTCCGAACGGCTCATGCCCAAAACGTCGATTCTCCTTCTCCTTTGATGCTGCCTGATCTGCTGCGCTTTTCCAGCAACACATTTTTAAGGAGGGATCTCACAGTTAAGGATGTTTGGGGGGATAGTGATCACAACATGGTAGAATTTAAAATTTGGTTTAAGGGAGAGTAACTCAGGTTTCAAACCATTATCCTCAACCTAAATTAGGGCAATTACAGAGGTATGAAGAAAGAATTGTCGAAAGCAGGTTAGGAAAATAAATCAAGGGGGAAGTCAGTACATGAGCAGTGGTAGACATTTAAGCAGATAGATCATAATGCTCAGCAAAAATCTATTCAAGATCAATGAGAAGGATTGTGATTAACAAAGGCAGTCAAGGAGAGAAGCCAGTCAAAAAACAAGACATACAGAGTGCCAAAAACTAGTATAGGCCAAAAGATTGGAAATATTTTATGAACAACCCTAATGGATCTCTAAAGAGCTAATAAAAAAAGCGAAAATTAATTATGTAAGTAAATTGGCAAGAAATGTAAACTTTAACAGCAAGAGCTTCTATGAACATATAAAAAGGAGAGCAACTAACCGCTGCAGTCCACTATAGGATGACCCACAATGCCATAGGAAGAGAATTCCAGAATTTTGACCCAGCAACAGTGAAGGAGCAGCAATATATTTCTAAAGGCAAGATTCAATTACACAAAGTTTGTGGGAGAGGCCTATCCACGTGTTTATCGAGGTCTCAATGGCTCCAGAGAGATTTGTTTTTGTTTGCACGGAACTCGGAAGCCTATCCTTTCCAAATTATTTGTTGAAGTTTTGATATTAAATAACATCGGGAATCAGGGATCGACATTCCTTTACTCAGATCCAGAGATCTGAGAGCCCATGGATACAGGATTTGAGGAGAAGGCTGTTTTTGTTTATAGGAGTTTCAACTAAGTGCTCGATTTTTAAGATTTTAATTTTTTTTGTCTTTCGCATGCTTAAAATTAAAACTGTGGGGAAGGGAAAGGTACTTCGCTTTCTTTAAAAAAAAGGTTATTTTTAGCACTTATTTTTAAAAGAATTATAGCTTTGGCTTTCCCACAATAGTATTTCAGCTGTAATCAGTCTACAAACACTGGATTTGAGAAAAGTGTGGGTCCTTTTAGGCAAATCCACATGAACAAACCTTTAAGGGACAGTTATGGCAGTCTCTGGAGTGGTATGCTCCCCCAGTCAGATGTGGGAGATTAGAGAACAGTTGACTGTGCCTGGCGACTATGTCTGCAGGAGGTGTGTTTGGATCTGTCTCATATCACATCGTTTGAATCAGCTGGAAGGCAATTAGAGCCACTGAGGAGCACACAGAAGACACTTAAGAATGAATCTTATGTTAAGTTGGCTTTGTCAAGAATGAAAGGAGTAATTGTTATAAGGGACTATCCTGTCGGGGGCACAGACAGCAGGAGATTCTGCAGCAGTGAGCACAAATTCAGGATGGTATGTTGCCTCCCTGATACCAGGATCAAGGACATCTCAAAACAGTTGCAGCATATCGTCAAAGGGCAGAGTGAGAGGTTGGCGTACCGATTGGGAAGAACAACATAGTTAGGGAAAGGGTTGAGGCTTTACAGAGTGAATATAGGAAGTTCAGGAGAAGGTTAAAGAGGAGAGCCTCAAAGGTAGTCATCTCTGGATTCTGGATTAGTGGTGCTGGATGAGCACAGCAGTTCAGGCAGCATCCTAGGAGCAGCAAAATCGACGTTTCGGGCAAAAGCCCTTCATCAGGAATAAAGGCAGAGAGCCTGAAGCGTGGAGAGATAAGCTAGAGGAGGCTCTAATCTCTGGATTATGCCCAGTGCCATGTGCTAGTGAGAGTAGAAATAAGAAAATAGGGCAGATAAGTCAATGGCTGAGGAAATGGTTGTAAGCACTCAGATTTTTGGGTCATTGGGATCTCATGATCTAATTAGAAGAGTGTTTGTGTATCCTCAGTAGTAGTGAGAATAGAAAGACGGATGATGATGAGCAAATTAATTAGAAAAGGCAGGCAAGACCAAGTCAGAAAATGAGGTAACTCTAAAGAATAGGAACAGCAAGGTGGCACAGTGGTTAGCACTGCTGCCTCACAGTGCCAGGTACCTGGGTTCGATTCCAGCTTTGGATGACTGTCTGTGTAGAGTTTGCATGTTCTCCCTGCATCTGTGTGGGTTTCTTCTGGGTGCTCCGTTTTCCTCTCACAGTCCAAAGATACGCATGTCAGGTGGATTGGTCATGCTAAATTGCCCATAGTGTCCAGGGATGTGTAGGTTAGGTGGATGAACTGGGGAAATGCAGGATTACTGGGATAGGGTAGGGAGGGGTGGGTCTAGGTGAGATGCTTTTCAGTGCGTCAGTATGAACTCAATGGGCTGAATGGCCTGCTTCCACACTGTAGGGATTCAATTCTGTGAAAATAATTAAACTGCATTTATTTCGATGCAAGCGGTCAATGAACTCAGGGCTTGTTTGGGAACATGGGACTGGGACATCATAGCTATTACAGAAAAATGGCTGAGGAAGGGACTGGATTGGGAGCTCAATATTCTGAGGTTTAGATGCTGTAGATAGGATAGAAAGGGAGGCAAAAAAGGAGGGGATTGGCGCCTTGATTAAGGAAAACATTATGCTTTATTCTCCTTAGAGAATATTCCTAAAGGATTGCCCTGTGAAGTTATATAGGTGGAACTCAAAATTAAGAAGGGTATGATCACCTTGATGGGATTGTACTCTAAGCCCCCCAGTAGTCAGTGGGAAATGGAGGAACAAATATGTAGAGAGATATCAAATATATAAGAATAATAGGGCTGTAATAGTAGGGGATTTTAACTTAACATGATGCCTCACTGACTTAACTGAGTTTTTTGAAGAAATAACGAAGAGGATTGATGAAGGCAGGGCAGTGGACGTGATCTATATGGACCTCAGTAAGGAGTTTGATAAAGGTCCGCATGATAGACTGGTTAGCAAGGTTAGATCGCATGGAAAACAGGGGAACTAGCCATCTGGATACAGAACTGGCTTGAAAGTAGGAGATAGAGGGTGGTGATAGAGGGTTGCTTTTCAGACTGGAGGCCTGTAACCAGCAGTGTGCCACAAGGATCAGTGGTAAGTCCATTCCTTTTTGTCATTTATATAAATGATTTGGATGGGAACATAGGAGGTATCGTTAGTAAGGTTGCAGATGACACCAAAACTGAAGGTGTAGTGGACAGCGAAGAAAGTAACCTTAGTGTACAATGGAACCTTGATCAGATGGGCCAATGGGCCAAGGAGTGGCAGATGGAGTTTAATTTGAGGTGCTGAATTTTGGAAAGGCAAATCAGGGCAGGACTTGTACACTTAATGGTAAGGTCCTGGGGAGTGTCGCTGAGAAAAGAGACATTGGAGTGCAGATTCACAGTTCCTTGAAAGTAGAGTCGCAGGTAGACAGGATACTGAAGCAGGCAATTGGTAGGCTTGTCTCTATTAGTCAATGTTTTAAGCATAGGAGTTGGAAGGTCATGTTGAGGCTGTGGAGGATATGGTTCACCACTTTTGGAGTACTATGTTCAATTCTGGTCATCCTCCTATTGGAAGGACGTTGTGATACTTGAAAGGGTTCAGAAAAGATTTACAAGGATGTTGCCAGGGTTGGAGGGTTTGAGCGATAGGGAGAGGCTGAATATGCAGGGGTTATTTTCCCTGGAGTGTCGGAGGCTGAGGAATGACCTTATAGGGGTTTATAAAGTCATGAGGGGCATAGATAGGGTGAATAACCAAGGTCTTTTCCCCAGAGTACAGGAGTCCAAAACTAGAAGGCATGGTTAAGGTGAGAGGGGAAAAATTTAAAAGGGCCTAAGGGGCAATCTTTTACATGCAGAGGGTGGTGCATGTATGGAATGAGCTGCCAGAGGAAATGGTGAGGCTGGTACAATTGCAACCACAGGAAGGCTTTAGAGGATTATGGGCCAAATGCTGACAAATGGGACTAGGTTAATTGAGGATATCTGATCAGTATGGACAAGTTAGACTGAAGGATCTGTTTCCATGCTGTACAGCTCTGACTCTATAACTCTATGACTGAATTGCCACAGTGTTAAGGGCTTAGATGTTGAGGAATTTTTAAAATGTATTCAAAGAATTTTTCTTATCAATTTGTATATGTATTTATTAGAGAAGGTGCAAAACCTGACCTCCTCTTGTGCCGTCTTTAGGTGCTGTTTAGCTAACTCACCTCCCCTATTTAATCTCTCCCTCACCTCTGATACATAATCTAAGTGTGAGATCTCCGACTTTAGTCCTGTCAATTTTTCTTTAATTAATTTCAAGGTTCCTCTCACTTTATGACTGAATATTAACTCAAAGGGAGTGAACTGAGTAGATTCATTTGGGGCATCTCTAATGGCAAACAACACGAATGGGATACCTTTATCCCAATCATTCGGGTAATCCTGACAATATGCTCTCAACATGGTCTTCAAGGTCTGATACCACCTTTCTAAAGCTCCCTGGGATTCAGGATGATACACACTGGATTTAAATTGTTGTATACCTAAGCTATCCATAACCTCTTTAAACAGTCCAGCAGTAAAATTTGACCCTCGGTCTGACTGAATCTCTCTGGGTAGCCCAAACCGAGTGAAGAAAGCTACTAACTCCTCTACTACCCGTTTTTGCCTTGATACTCCATAATGGAATTGCCTCTCGAAATCTGGCAGACACCTCCATTATGGTTAGCAAGTACTGGTTCCCACTTTTGGTTCTTGGGAAGGGACCTACACAATCAATTATAACCCGTGTGAAAGGTTCTTCAAATGCGGGAATTGGCAACAAAGGTGCTGGTTTTTATTACCGCCTGTGGCTTACCTACTATTTGGCACGTATGACATGTACGCAAAAATTAACTGGGCTGACAAGAGGCAAGTAACATTCATGCCACACAAATGTCAGAAAATGACCATGTACAATAAGAGACAATCCTATCACCACCTCTTGACACTCAATGGAATACTGAGGGCGGCACGGTGGCACAGTGGTTAGCACTGCTGCCTCACAGCGCCAGAGACCCGGGTTCAATTCCCGCCTCAGGTGACTGACTGTGTGGCGTTTGCACATTCTCCCCGTGTCTGCGTGGGCTTCCTCCGGGTGCTCCGGTTTCCTCCCACCATCAGGTGAATTGGCCATGCTAAATTGCCCGTAGTGGTTAGGTGCAGGGGTAAATGTAGGGAAATGGGTCTGGGTGGGTTGCGCTTTGGCGGGTCGGTGTGGACTTGTTGGGCCGAAGGGCCTGTTTCCACACTGTAAGTAATCTAATCCAATCTAAAAAAAAACTCCTGATTTCCCAAATCCTGTCCACCATCTACAAGGCATGAATCAGGAGTACTCCCCATTTCCCATTGGATGGGTACAGCTCAAACAACAAGAAGATTGACACCATCCAGGACAAAGCAGCCCACTTGATCGGTAACAGTTCCACTCCGTCCACCACTGATGCTCAGTAGCAGCAATGTGAATTATCTACAAGATGCACTGCAGAAGTTCAACAAATGTCCTTAGACAGCACCTTCCAAACCCACAACCACTTCCATCTCAAAGGACAAGGGCAGCAGATACATGGGAACACCACATGCAAGTTCTCCTCCATCATGACATGGAAATATATCACAATTCTTCATTGTCACTGGATCAAGATCCTGGAATTCCCTCTCTAATGGCATTGTGGATCAAGTTACAGCAGGTGGATTGCAGTGGTTCAAGAAGGCAGCTCACCGCCACCTTCTCAAGGGCAACATGGGACAGGCAATAAATGCTGGCCAGCCAATGACGCCCACGAGTTAATAAAAAAAAATAAGATGGTAAAATGCGTTTAAAATGTGTTCATATTTCAAACTCAAAATCAGAATCCAACAATGTTCTGCTCAGTGCCCTTAGACTATGCCGAGATTTGACTGTAGGAGTCTCCCTGGAGCAAGTAGCGGATTAGTGGGCGGGGGGAAGGTGGTGAAAGACTCTGGTCGTGTGTTTTTTCCCCCCATTCCCTTACCTGGTCACTTTCAAATGACTTGCACAGAGGAAAGTAACTGAAGTAGACCCTCCTTTATTCTTCAACCACCTGACCGACACACCCACAACGATTGATCAGGAAACGCATCGTAATATATATTTAAATCAGGATGTGAAACCGCAACCCATAGAACCGGACTCACACACATATTTAACAAGTTCACTTCTGTCTAAACTTGTTTTCACTCGGAATGGGAGAGTCCGGCGGAGGCATGAAAGGTAAGTGGTGACCTTGAGTTTGGAAACAAAACTTTTTCGTAAATCGAATGTTTTTTTTAATAAAACCGTACTAATAATAAATGTCGAGCATTAATTTCCTTCTTTTTAACATTTACGAATGTTTGAACAAGTAACCATATTAGAAGAGTTTTGTCAGTAAATAAATGTATAATGCATTACAGGTTTTCACAATCTAGTGCGAGGACTTTCTCACGTAGTAACTACTCCAATACGTGAACACAAATGGTGAATATACAGTAAAGCGCCTCACTGTCGGGTGATATTCCAAAGTACATTGGATTTAATGGGTGTTTAATCCACTACATTGCACTCAGATTATCCAAGTGTTAGATTTAAGGGTGGGGGACGCAGGGACCGGACTGAGGATGGAGGGGAAGTCCAGTGGAAGAATATACAGAGTCAGATCATATGGCCGTTCTGAATAACTTTACCCATTGAGACAAATTCTGAAACAGATTTACTTCTCTAAGACAAGCCCCCACTTTCCAGCTAGTTTCTCAATCTGAATCAACCCACCGAGATTCGAGTTCAAATTAATTATTTTTTGTTCCAAGTTCGGAAGTTCTGTTGAAAAGTTGTTGAGTTTTTTTTTTCTGTCGTGTCAACTGCTCTGCTCTCCGCCTCTTCACTTGAAATGAGTCAAATAATTAATATTGTAAAGAATAGCGATAAATCTACCATTAAATTATAAAATCTATTGATTACAAAAATAGAAGCCGGATCTCTGTTTTTATTATTATTTTGTCCCTGGATTGCAAAGGTGTTTTCGCTTGGCTGTTAGTTGTTTAGTTTTTAATCTAGAAACAAAATATTATTTAGTTAAGATTAGCATTCGGAGGATGGAAGGACTACACTCCAGGCGTGTTTATCCTGTCGTCCAGGAAACCGCTGTCTTCTGTAGCCCTTTCTGTTGACAGTTTGAATTCTCCGCCCACATTGCTTCTTTTATCATGATAATAAACCCAAGGGGCTGCCATCAATGGAAGGGCTTGATTCATTGAGCGTGAAATTGTAGCAAATTATAACCAGGAATTCATCGGGATGGTGGCACAGTCTAAAATGAATAGGCAACCGCACTTGTTGGTCTCCCTTTGCACTTCCTTGTCCTTTGTGGTTTAAAACTAAGTAGTGAGATAATCTGGAAAGAGTTTTTTTTTTGGAAATCAGATGTTGTTTTCCTTCATTTTCCCTGTGGCCGGTGTTAGAGCGAGGGGAGTGGTGTGTATTGACAATATTAGCTGTTCCCAGGATGCCTCAGACCTGTCGTCTCACAACAGCAAACAAGAAGAACTAGGAAATACCGCAGCCAGTTTGCTTCCATTGAAACGGATTCCTGGTTATGTGTTCTTGAAAGAATGGATTCAGCATTGCCAGATTTGCACCTTCGTCCTCGAGGCTTCCAGTCAAATTAAACCTTTTTGACGTGCAGTTACTGATGCAGGAAGTGATGTTGCTACAAGTTCATTATTTGCACTGTATCCTTATGCAAATCTGTTCGAGCTGGTTTGCAAAGAGGTTCACGCTGCTGCAGGTATATTGTTGTACCATGGGACGTTCGCCACATTTAGGTTGTTGCCAGAACAAGCAATTTCGCCTCTAAATTTGATTCCAAGCACAGGGGAGAACTAACTGATCCTATCTCTGAGGGAATGAAGAAAAATCACTTTCACTTTAGAAATTCTTTGGAAGTAAAATCTTCACCTGCAGTCTATGAACGGAGTGCTTTGATAGTGGTGGGTTGTGTTTTTTTTCTAAAACAAAATCTGGTTACATGCAAATCACAATGACAAATCAAAAATTGTCCCTGAAAAGGGCAGATCAACGCACAAGGAGCGAGTCAGCACTGGCCAGCACAAATAACCTTTACTGCACAATGAGATTGCTTATTCAGACATTCTAACTTGCATCCCTTATACTGTACCAACTTTGTTTGCCTGGGGTATCTCATGCTGAAAGCTGCAATTCCTGACAATTGAGCACATTGACAAAGTTCCCCTAGGTCAACCATGGGACACTTCAACAAAATTGTCTGTGCTCCAGAACACAAATACTACTCTCTGGAGCCGGCTAGTTGGCATGTCTGTTGGGTGCTCAGAAATATAGCTTGTGTAGAGGTGCAGAAATGAAGGGGTGCAAACAAACTATTGATCATGCAATGTAACCGAAAAGCTTTTGGAAAAGCTGCAATCTTTCAATTCCCACTCAAGTAAAAGGGGTCATTGTCTACAAAAGACCATAGACACTGCTCTCCATTTTAAAAAAAAGAGACAATTGAATATGTATAGTTTGAAGATTGTGAGGGAGACAAGGTGAGGAAACAAGTATCTGTGAATTACCATAGCCACTGTATGTTCACTGTTTCACACCAAATTCTAGTCATTTAGCTAACTGACTCCCTTTCACATAGCTAACATGGTGTCAGGTCGAAAAGTATGAAATATATATAGTCATACCATTAAACATGTCAATCTGTTGCTTATTAATGTATCACACCATTGATTGAATAGAAATATGACACAACAAACCCAAGTTCGCCACATTGTATTGCAGTGCAAGTAACAAGCCTTTGTTGTATACAGTATGTGGTAACACTCTCAACTCCGACTCAGAAGTTTGTGGATTCAAGCCCCACCTTAAACACTTGAGTACATAGTATATGCTTACATTTCAATGCAAAACAGAGGGAGCGACATTAAACTTTGGCCCTGTTTTCCCTCCCAGATATGTGCAAAAGATCCCATTGCACTATTTGTTAAACAGCAGGAGCATTCTCCTAGTGTCTTGGCTAATATGTATCAATCAACCACTGCCACCAAAAATATATTCATTTCTCAATGAACATCATGAAACATATTACTTAGAATCCCTTCAGTGTAGAAACAGGCCATTTGACCCAACAAGTCCACACCAACCCTCTGAAGAGTAGCTGACCCAGACTCATCCCTCTACTATTCCACATTTACCCCTAACTAACCTACACATCCCTGAAGACTATGAGTAATTTAGCATGGCCAATTCACCTAACCTGCACATCTTTGGATTGTGGGAGGAAACCAGAGCACCCAGAGAAAACCCACGCAGATATGGGGAGCATGCACAAACTCCATACAGACAGTTGCCTGAGGATGGAATTAAAGGCTGGTCCCTAGCACTCTGAGGCAACAGTGCTAACCACTAAGCCACCACCTGGTCATTGGTCAGTATATATAAATAGGCATTTTTCCTCCACCAGTGGATGATCTCCTTGTGATCCTCCTAAGGTCCCCAAAATCACAAATCCTAATCTTTAGCGAAAGCAATTCACTCTACATGATAGCAAGAAACAGCTGAGTGTATTTAATATAGGTAATGGGTGACTTTAGTGCTGGAGAATGTGGGAACATGTCAGAAATTCAATTTCCCAAAGGCAGGTTTCAAATTTTGCTATTAAGTTTTCAGGATCTTTAAGGCAGGTTGCCTTTGCTGACCTTCATGGTTGGGAACCTGTTTTTTCATCATTAATGTCTTCTGAAAACTCATTAACATTCCCAACCCACTGGAATTGGGTTCATAAGCACAATTAGGTTAGTCAAAAATGTGAAGCACTAACATTTACAAAACCCGATCATATATATATGAGGTGTGTAGCTCCAAACTGTAGTGAGTAGAAGCTTCTTCAGTTACTTGACTGCTTTATTTCTATGTCATTTCTATGCTCAAATACTTTACTCAAAGCTGAAGCCTGTCCGTGTTGATCAGCTCATGTGAAGTCTCATCTAGTAGTTATTGTTAAATGCTAACAATGTTAAGGGTGAAGTTTGACCAGACCAACAAGTCTATCCAAGCAAGGAAGCCAATATTGGCTGATGCTGACAACCCTCACTGGGGCAGGCAAGCAGAGCTGAACTCAAAAGGGAGCTCAACACAAAAGACTATCTATTGTGGTTAATGTCCTTGTCCTTGTCCCATGCAAACCTTTGATGAAATGCCATCAAATGTGTATCTTCTTTAGGTTGTGATTCCCTCTGAGTGGATGGTGTGGGTGCTCCTGAGTGTGGTAACCTTTATACTTTAAGTGTGAATCCTACAGATGTGTGAGAGGTAATACCACTGTGATGCCTGTGGTACTACATTGGTAGTTGCAATGAAGTGGCAGACACTGACTGAACTTGAGTATTCTAATGGAAATGCATGGGACCCAAAATCCTATGTGACAGTCTTCCGCAGTGGTACCTTACAATGCTAACTCCTACTGCTAGGAGCATGCAGCACTGAATAAGCAATGGTGCATGGTTTGGCAAAATGGTGAGATTTTTTGCTTGGTCTCCGATATCTTCAGGGATGGGTGAGGGTGATGTGCAGAGGTGGAGTGATGCTCCTGGGTTGCAGAGATTGAAGTGCAATCTCGGTGCCTTTTAACTATGGCAGCCGGCTGTTGGAGCCTGAAAGGTCCTGATGGGTGCCAGGATTTCCTGCCTGTAAAATTTGCTGTTTAACCTACATATACTTTTGTACTGAGCAGGCAAGAACTCACCCCAATGCAGAAGTCCTCCCATTTTTATGCCTCACTACACACTTTATGTCTCAAAAACATCCATGCATAACATCTATAATGCTTTTTAAAATTAATTCATAGAGTGTGGACATTGCTGGATGGGCCAGCATTGATTCTTATCCCTACTTGTCCTTTTTTTTAAATTAGATTACTTACAGTGTGGAAACAGGCCCTTCGGCCCAACAAGTCCACACCGACCCGCCGAAGCGCAACCCACCCATACCCCTACATTTACCCCTTACCTAACACTGCGGGCAATTTAGCATGGCCAATTCAACTGACCTGCACATCTTTGGACTGTGGGAGGAAACCGGAGCACCCGGAGGAAACCCACGCAGACACGGGTCCTTGAACAGGTGGTGTTCCTGCTCCTCGGATGCTGCCTGACCTGCTGTGCTTTTTCAGCACCACTCTAATTTTGACTTGAACAGGAGGTGGTGAGCTCTCTTCATGAACCAGAGCAATCCATTTGAAATAGGTAGGGCCACAGTACCATTTGGGAGGGAGTTCCAGGATTTTGACCCAGCGACAGTGAAGGAATGACAATATATTTCCAAGTCAGAATGGTGAATGGTTTGGAGGGGAATGTGCAGATGGTGGTGTTCTCATGTATCAGCTGCCCCTGTCTTGCCAGATGGTAATGGTCATGGCTTTGGAAGGTGGTGTGTGAAAAACCTTGGTCAACTTTTGCAGTGCGTCTTTTAAATTACACACACTGCTGCTAATGCGCATCAGTGGTGGAGGGAATTAATGTTTGTGGGTTTAGTGCAAATCAAGCAAGCTGTTTTGTCTTGGATACTATTTAGCTTCATGAGCATTGTTTGAGCTGCACTTTTCTAGGACAGTGGGGAGTACTCCTTCATACTCCTGACTTGAACCTTGCAGATGGTGAACAGACTTTGGGGATTCAGGAGTTGAACTATTCACTACATAATTCCTAGTCTCTGACATGCTGTGTAGCCACAACACTTATATGGTTAGTCCAGTTCAATGTCTGATCAATGGTAATCCCCAAGGTGGTGATAGTGGGGGATTCAGCAAGGGCAATGCCGTTGAATATCAAGGTGCGATGGTTAAATATTCTTTTGTTGAAGATAGTCATCGCCTGGTACTGTGTGTCATGTATGTTACTTGCCACTTCACATCCCATATCTAGATATTTAGATTAGATTATTTACAGTATGGAAACAAGCCATTCAGCCCAACAACCCCACACCAACCCGCTGAAGAGTAACCCACCCAGACTCATTTGCCTCTGACTAATGCACTTAACACTATGGGCAATTTAGCATGGCCATTTCACCTAACCTGCAAATCTTTGGATTGTGGGAGGAAGCCAGAGCATCCAGAGGAAACCCACACAGACACAGGGAGAATGTGCAAACTCCACACAGACAGTCACCCAAGGTGGGAATCAAACCTGGATCCCTGGTGCTGTGAGGCAGCAGTGCTAGCCACTGAGTCACCATGTTGCCCCAAATATTGTCCGTGCCTTACTGCATACAATACTTGAGGTGTCACAAATTGTCCTGGACATTAACAAATATACCCACTTCTCACCTTATGATAGAGGGAAGGTAATTGGATGAAGCAACTGTAGATGGTGGGCCTAGGACACTACCCTGAGGAACTCCTCCAGTGATGTCCTGGAGGTAAAACGGTTGACCACCAACCACCACAACCTTCCTTTGTGCAGTGTGTGATTTCAACCAGAGGAGCATTCTATCCCTGGTCACTGCAGAATCTTGTGCTCAAGAAAGCAGCAAACAGATACGTTTGGAAGTGCCGAGAAGTAACCAGAATAAGGTGGAAGTTTTACTTCTGAGGATAGCTGGAACTAAGGAAAATTCTTCAGAGGATTGAAACATAATTATGATGGGCCATACAAAAGTAAATAACTTTAAGATTAATGTGTCCTATCAGAGTTCTGATAAGAGGGATGTAAGTAGTAAATATGAGTGCATAACATATGTATTTATGCACCATATTGCTAAGCTATTTAATTCTTTTATATACAAAGTTTGTTTTGTTAAAAAGTGAAACCTTGTGGCATAGTACTATTGGTTAACACAAGGTGTATGGATTTCTCTTTAAACAGTTAAACATTTCTCTTTAAACAAAGGTTATCTAAGATTACAAAGAGATCTTGATCAATTGGGTTACTGAGCTGAAGACTGACAGATGGAGTTTAATTTTGGATAAATGCAAAGTATTGCATTTTGGCAAAACATACAAGAGCAGGACTTATGCAATTAAAAGTGGGCCTGGGGTCATATTGTAGAACAGAGAGATGTAGGTTCAGGTACATAATCCTTTGAAGTTTGCATCACATATTGATAGGGTGGTTAGGAAGGCATTCAGCACGCTTGCTTCCATTGCTCAGACTTTTGTTTGGACATTATGTTGAGGGTGGACAGGATGTTGACGAGGCCTCTTCTGAAGGATTATGTCCAGTTCTGCTTGCCCTGTTATAGGAAGGATTATTAAGGAGAGGGTTTGGAAACGATTTACCAGATGTTACCAGGACTGGAGGGTTTGAGTTATAAGAGAGGCTGGATAGGCTAGGACATTTTTCACTGGAGCATAGGAGGTTGAGGAATGATCTTATGGAGGTTTATAAAATAATGAGGGATATAGATAAGGTGAATTGCAGATGTCTTTCCCTAGGTTTTGGAATTTCAAGATGAGGGGGCATACTTTTAAGGTGAGAGGAAAAAGATTTTAAAAATACAAGGGGGCAATTTTTTTACACGATGTGGTTTGCCAGAGGAAGTAGGGGATGTAGGTACAGTTACAATGAGATAAGTACATGAACAAAAAACACGTGGAGAGATATGGGTCAAGTGCAGGCAGATGGGACTAGTTTAGTTTGAGTTTATGGTTGGCATGGACTGGTTGGACCGAAGGGTCTGTTTCCTGTACGACAGTATGACTCTATTAACAATCTCGAACCGATCAGAGTCTTGTGGTAAAGAAGTGGAGATAGGAGTCATCAACAGTGCTCATAAGTACTGCATGCTGATTCTCAGTTTGGGTTCTGCCAGGATCACTTGATTTCAGACCTCATTACAGTTTTGGGCCAAATATTGGCAAAAGAAAAATCTGAATTCTGTGATACTGTTTGCTGTTGACATCAATGTGGGCTGAGTCAAGGTAACATTTCAGCAAAAATATAGCACAGAGAATGATGGTTGTAGTAGCTGCCAATCAATCATTCTTCTCCCCAGATATTACAGCAGGGGTTTAAGGACAGTGTGTCCAGTTCAAACATCACGGCTTCTTCATTTATGACTTTCTCTCCAGTATTAGGTCACAGGTATGAGTGATTGTTGATGCTTGCAGATTTTCACTTCATTCATAACTCCTCAGACAATGAAACATGCCTACATTTTTAGCAAGACCCAAACAGCATTCAGGCCACGGCTGTTAAGTGGCAAGTATAATTAGCATCATAGAGGAGGTCATGCAATGACCACCTCCCCTTGACATTCAACAGCATTCTCATCAAATCACCCAACATCAACATCCTGGGAGCGTCCAGTGACCAGAATCCTAAGTGGACCAACCACATCAATATTGTTGCTGCAGAAACAGACCAAAGACTGGGCATTCTATAGAGAGTGATTCACCTCCTGACTTCTTGTAGTTTGCCTATCATCTATAAGGCACAAGCAGGAATGTAATAAAATACTATCTGTTTATCTGGATGAGTGTTGATACAATAATACTCAAGAAGCTCGCCACTATCCAAAAGACAACAACCTGTATCAACGACACTCCACTGGCATAGTGTCAGTAGCGTGTATTAACTAGAAGATGCACTGCAGAAAGACATCATATGTCTTTTCACTGCATCATCCATATCCATGATTTCTATAATTCAAACGAACAAAGGCAACAGAAACCATAATGCCAGCATATCAAAGTTTCCTCTGAGTTACCCCATCTGCCTTGCAATTATTGTCATCATTCATTCATTATCAGTGTGTTGAAGTTCCAAAACAATGTAACCAAAATTAACATGATGTACACATACCACATGGACTGCAACAATTCAAGATAATGAGCCAACACCACCTTCTCACAGGCAACTAATTGAAATACCCACATTCTGTGAATTAATGCAAATAAATTATGATATTCAATGATCCTTTGTGAATTATGGATAATTACTATTACTTACAAATAGTCTTTTGGTAGCACAGAACTTGAGTATTGCTAAAAGAAAAGACATATTTTGTTAAATATATGAAATAGGAGCAGAAATAGACCATTGAGCCCCTCAGTCTGCTGCACCATTCAATAACATCAAGGCTCATCCATTTTTGTTTTGAATTCCATATTCCCATCTACCTCAATAACTCTTGACTCCCTTGCCCAACAAGAGTCTATCGATCTCTGTCTTTAAAAAAGTATAGTCTCTGTTTCCTGGCAGCCAGCCAATCTTCTATCCATATTAATATCTTACTACTTATATCATGAGCTTTTATTTTCTACAATAACCTCTGATGTGACCCTCTATTAAATGACTTCTGAAAATACAAGAATAGAACATCAACTGGGTGCTCTTTATCCACAGCACATGCCCCTCCTTCAAATAATCTCAATAAGTTGGTTCAACATGATTTCCATCTGACTTTTCCTGATTACTGAGATTGTTTTTAATGCACAGCTAGAGTCTCTTCAACGATCATTTTTAACATGTTCACCAAAGCAGTCATCAAACTAACTGGCATGTAATGTCCTGTTTTCTGCCTTCCTGATTGTATGGAGGAGTTATTAGATTACCTACAGTGTGTAAACGGGCCCTTTGGCCCAACATGTCCACACCGACACTCCAAAGGGTAACCCACCCAAACCCATTCCCCAACACGACATTTACCCCTGACTAATGCACCTAACACTATGGGCAATTTAGCATGGCCAATTCACCAGACCTGCACATCGTAGGACTGTGGGAGGAAACCAGTGCACCCAGAGGAAACCCACACACACGGGAAGAATGTGCAAACTCTACGCAGACAGTTGCCCAAGGCAGGAAACGAACCCAGGTCACTGGCACTGTGAGGCAACAGTGGTAACCACTGAGCCACCATGCCGCCCATGCAGTTATATTTGCTACTTTCAAGTCCAGTGGAGCCTTTCCTGTGTCTCAGGAATTTTGGAAAATTAACATGAATGCATCTATTGCCTTGTTTATGGGATGAAATACATCAGGGCCCAGGGAGGGAACCGAATGGGGCTCATGACCACCAGGTCTCTTGTGTCTGGTGGGATACATTCTGGGATATTAATAGAGGTAGATGCAAAGATAGTGGATGCACTGATAGTAATCTTTCAAAATTCCTTACATTCTGGTAAAGCTCCAGGGGATTAAAATACAACACCTTTATTTGGAGTCATAGAGATGTACAGCATGGAAACAGACCCTTTGGTCCAACTCATCCTTGCTGACCAGATACCCCAACTTAATCTAGTCCCATTTCCCAGCACTTGGCCCATATCCTTCCAAACCCTTCCTATTCATATACCCATTCAGCTGCTTTTTAAATGTTGCAATTGTACTAGCTTCCACCACTTCCTCTGGCAGCCCATTCCACACACGCATCACCCTCTGCATGAAACAATTGCCCCTTAGGTCCCTTTTATATCTTTCCCCTCTCACCTAAATCTATCCCCTCTAGTTCTGGACTCCCCGACCCCAGGGAAAAGACTTTGTCTATTTATCCTATCCATGCCCCTCATGATTTTATAAACCTCTGGGGTCACCTCTCAGCCTTCAACAGTCCAGGGAAAACAGCTCCAGCCTGTTCAGCTTCTTGCTGTGGTTCTGTTCGCCAAGCTGGAAGTCTTGTTGCAAACTTTTCGTCCCCTGTCTAGGTGACATCCTCAGTGCTTGGGAGCCTCCTGTGAAGCGCTTTTGTGGTGTTTCCTCCGGCATTTATAGTGGCCTGTCCCTGCCACAGAAACGAGCACCCGAGCTACAAATCTTCTCCCAAACTCTGTTCAGCCTCTCCCTGTAGCTCAAATCTTCCAACCCTGGCAACGTCCTTGTAAATCTTTTCTGAACCTCTTCAAGTTTCACAACATCCTTCCAATAGGGAGGAGACCAGAATTGCATGCAATATTCCAAAAGTGGCCTAACCAATATCCTGCACAGCTGCAACATGACCTCCCAACTCTTGTACTCAATGCTCTGACCAATAAAGGAAAGCATATCAAATGCCTTCTTCACTATCCTATCTACCTGTGACTACTTTCAAGGAGCTATGAACCTGCACTCCAAGGTCTCTGTTCAGCAACACTCCCTAGAACCTTACCATTAAGTGTATAAGTCCTGCTAAGATTTGCTTTCCCAAAATGTAGCACCTCACATTTATCTAAATTAAGCTTCATCTGACACTCCTCAGCCCACTGGTCCATTTGATCAAGATCCTGTTGTAATCTGAGGTAACCTTCGCTGTCCACCGCACCTCCAATTTTGTGTGTTGACTGCAAACGTACTAACTATACTTCCTATGTTCATGTCAAATTGTCGAAATTTAAAAAGGAAAAGGGAGAGCAAACAGGTAATTAACGACTTGTAATTAGCTTAACTTCTGTTATCGTAAAAATGTTAGTGTTTATCATAAAGGACACACTAGCTGGGCATTTACAAATACATAATATGATCAAGCAGGGTCAGCATGAGTTCACAAAGGGGAAATAAAATTTAATAGAATTCTTTGAAGAGCTAAGAAAGATAAAGGGGAAGCAGTCAATGTAATATGTGTTTGATAAAGTACTATGCTGCTTCATAAAATAATTTTTCAGAATGGCAACCTGTAACGAAACGAGTCCCACAGGGTTCAGTGCTGAAGCCACAATTATTTATAATATTTGTTAATGACTTAAGTGAGGAAAATAAACAAAGTGTTGTCAAGTTTGTAGATGACATGGAAATAGGTGGGAAAGCAAATGGTGAGAATGACACAGAATCTGTACAGGAATATAGGCATGTTAAACAAGGGGATAAAAACATGAGCAGTTGGAATATAATGTGGAAAAATGTGAGGTTATGCACTTTGGCAGGAAGATGAGAGGAATTGAATATTATTTAAATAGAGAAAGACTGCAGAAAGCTATAGAACACAGTGATTTCGGAGTCTTTGTACACAAATCATAGAAAGCTAGCAATCAAGTTCAGCAGGTGATAGGGAAGGCAAATGAAACCTTGGCCTATATTTCAAAGGGAATGAAGTATAAAAGAGGGTTTTGCTAAAACTATACAAGGCATGAATCAGACCACAGCTGGAATATAGTAAACAGTTTTGAGCTCTTTCCTAGGGATACATATACTGGCATTGGACACTGTCCAGGGAAGGTTCAGTTGGCTGATCCTGAATATGGAAGCAGTGTCATATGAGGAAAGATTGAGCAGATTAGGCCTGTACCCATTAGAGTTTAGAAGAATGAGAGGTTATTTTATTCAAATATGCAAGATTATTAAGGGACTTGACAAAGTAAATGCAGAGAGGTGGTTTCTCCTTTTGTGAGAGTCTGGGATCAAAGGACATAATATCAGAATAAGGGGTCACCCATTTAAGAGAGAGATGAGAAGGAACTTCTCTCAGAGGGTAAGGAATCCGTGGAATTCTTACCGCAGAGGCTGGATTATTAAGTATATTTAAAACAGACAGATTATAGATAGATTTTTAATCAGTAAGAGAATGCTTTCATTGGGGAAAGAAAAGAAAGTTGAGTTAAGGGTTTCTTTTAAATTCATTGATGGGTTGAGGACATTGCTGGTGAAGCCAGCATTTGTTGTCCATCCCTGAGTTTAAGAGTCACCACATTGCTGTAGATCTAGAGTCACAGATCTAGATCTAGGCCAGACGAGGTAAGAATGGCAGTTTCCTTCTTTAAAGGACATTTGTGAACAAATTAATTTTTCCAACAATCAATCATAGTCATCATTAGATTCTTCATTTCAGATTTTTTATTGAACTCAAATTCAGCCAACTACTGTGCCAGAATTCTGGACCCATTACCTAGGTTTCTAGATTAACAGTCTAGTGATAATACCATTAGGCCATCACCTCATTTATCACCACCTTAGCCATAATATCACTGACTGGTGGAGTAGATTCAATGAGCTGAATGGGCTACTTCTGCTCCAATGTCTTATGATCTTACAGTCTTATGGACTTGTCAGCCCACAGGTACATCGATTTGCTCAGTTCACATCATTTATGACTTGCTTATGTTAAATTCCTCTCACCCTTCCAGCTCCTGTTCACAACTATTACTGAAATGCTATATTAGTGAAGATGAAAGCAAAACATTTCTTCATTTCATTTGCCATTTCCTTATAATCTACTGTTAGCACCTCACACACTAAAGTGAATCCACTCGATTCGCATAGGCAACTAGAAAGAGGGACTTAGCCGCCCTTTTTTGTATTTGTCCTATCTTAAAAGTGGCTAAAATGATAAAAAGGTGAAATAATTTAGAAATGTAAAGGTATTTCTTGGGTACATAGGCAGTCAATGATACAGTGTATACAGTGCATTTCTGTCAGTGTAAGCCTAGGAAAGTTTCCACTGTAACATGTACAACATTTTACTTGGAGATCACTGAAACAATTAAACATTCCTAGCTCCAGTGTTGTAAGATTTTTTTTTATTAGTGTCTTCCTTTATTGAGATGTTCAAATTGTTTCTAATAGTTTATTACAGGAAATATGCACGTCAGTACTGCTCCAGGCCTCAGGAAAGGGCGTGAGTACAAATGGAATTCCAAACGGGAGCTGAGTTAAGATAAGGAAGGTTTTACTGAATGTGCTATTATTGTCAGGCCCTTATCATACTATAATTAAATTGAACTCACACAAAAGATTTGACATATTCATTAAAGTTGCTAAACAATATATTTTATACAAATTGAATCATTGTGTGCAGACTCGACCAGACCTAGTGGAAACATCATTTTAATTTCCTCCCTACGTTGACTACTATTCCCACCCCCTCCATCACCCAAAAGAAAAATAACCAGTTAAGCGTATATAGAGGCTAAAAATTATTGTTCTACTCTGATTTACCCTCCAAAAGACATTAATCGATGCATAACTGCTATGTAAAATATGTAAAATCAGTGACCTAGGTGTGGAAATACCATTCAGTGGTTTATTTTTCCAGTATGTTTTATTTTCTTGGCTAAATCATTAGTATAAATATAAATGACCAATTAATGTAATGTGGCTTTGTTGCTGTCACTAGATCATTTCAGAATGACCATCAACAGCAAGTGTAAGATTGAAGTCAATAGGATTCAATGGGAGAATTCCCCAGTTGTTGAGATCACTCTAAAGTGTGAACGGCAATCATCATATTCCCAGGACAATGCTGCAGAGATCCCTCAGGGAAGCAACCTCAATCCAGTTCCTCCCCTCATATGGTCAGGAGTGGAGCTGTTCACAGGCAGTGTCCAGCCCCATTCACACCTTTTCTAATAATGAAGCTGTCCATGCTGGATAACAATAGAACGTGGAAAGCATCCAGGTTTAAGCTGACAAGTGGCAGGTAACATTTGTGGCAATTAATAAGGATAATCTAAAAAATCTAGCCATCTGCCTTTTATTTTCAATGACACCATCAATGTACAATCATTTTACAGGAGTTGCCATTAATCAGAAGATGAATTAGACTGGTCCGAGAGAGAGTTGCAAGGGAGGTGGGGGGCAGGCGAATCCTGAGGCATGGGAAGAAGCAAACAGGACAATATCTGGAACAGCAAAGCACAAGGGTAGAGAAGTGAAACACGCATGGCCAAGAACTGATACACAATGGAGATTGATGAGTGTAACAATGGCATGGAATGTATCTGGTGACCAGTTAGATGGTTGCTGCACATTAAAGATATGGCATACCTGGAGGAGCACCAGTTGCATAGATACAAACCTTCTCGTGATGTCAAATTGTGGCTGCATAATTCTCCTCTTGAGGGAATTCCCATTGCTCTTTGGACTACATGGTTCGGTTATAGAGTTAGAGTGAAAAGTATCATATTAATTAATTTTAAAATGAACAATAGTAATCAAGAAATGATTGTAATGATAGAAAGGGTTGGTATGAGTGAGGACAGTTTGAAAGGCTAATATTTGATGGACAGATGTATGCTCCATGAGACGGTACAACGACTAACATAATTCGCTTCTTCTTCCATAGTCTAGTGATAGTTCAAGATTAGAATGGTGCTGGAAAAGCACAGCAGGTCAGGCAGCATCCAAGGAGCAGGAAAATCGATGTTTTGGGCAAAAGCCCTTCAAAAGGAATGATAGCTCAGTCAACCTATGAATGAAAGAAGTTAATTTGAATTAATAAACCTTGAAATTTAAAAAAAACTGCTTTTTTTATTATTAACTGCTTTGCAAGGAATGGTGGAAAAAGACAAGAAAGACTTGCTTTCATGTTGCCCCTATCACATTTGCCAATGTTCCTTCACCTGTACCTCCCAAATATGTACCACTTAAATGGACAAAGGCAACAGGCCCATGAAGCACCAACATCTGCAAGTTCCCTTCCCAGCTAAGAGTAGGGAAATCTGCTGACTGGTAATGATAGGAGAGGAGGAGCAGCTGAGCATTAGGCAGTTAAAATGGGATGAGGAACTTACTCACATTTTTCCCACTCCAACATAACTGATTGATTGAAATTTGAAATCAAAGCTGGCCAATGAAACAACTCCACAGAGGCTGGTATCCTGTCATTAACTCACCGTTTATTTATACATGAACTGTCCTTGACTACAGTACTGCCTCATTTCAGTATCCCTGACGCTCCACCTTTTTATGTCAGCCAGGCTTTCATGATTGGACCAGGTTAACAGTCCCAATCCGGGAACTCTTATTCTATGAGGTCCACCTGGCTGACTTCATCACAAGCATAGGGTCCTAGAGTCATAGAGGTGTACAGCACAGAAACAGACCCTTCCGTAAAAACAAATTGAGAAAATGCTGGAAAATCTCAGCAGGTCTGGCAGCATCTGTAAGAAGAGAAAAGAGCTGACGTTTCGAGTGAAACTGATCCTTTGTCAAAAGACCTTCCGTACAACCCGCCCATGCCGACCAGATAGTCCAACCCAATCTAGTCCCACCTGCCAGCACTTGGCCCATATCCCTCTAAATCCTTCCTATTCATATACCCATCCAGATGCCTTTTAAATGTTGTAGTTGTACTAGTCTCTACCACTTCCTTTGGCAGCACATTCCATACACATACCATCCTCTGCATGAAAAAGTTGCCCCTTAGTCTCTTTTATATCTTTCCTCTCTCACCCTAACCTATGCCCTCTAGTTCTGGACTCCCCAACCCCAGGGAAAAGACTTTGCCTATTTATCCGATCCATGCCCCTCATGATTTTATATATCTCTATAACGTCACCCCTCAGTCTCCCACACTCCAGGGAAATCAGCCCCGCCTATTCAACCTCTCCCTATAGCTCAAATCTTCCAACCCTGGCAACATCCTTGTAAATCCTTTCGAAACCCTTTTGAGTTTCCCAACATCCTTCCAATAGGAAGGAGAGCAGAATTGCACACAATATTCCAACAGTGGTCTAACCAATGTCCTGTCCAGCTGCAACATGACCTCCCAACTCCTGTACTCAATACTCTGACCAATAAATGAAAGCATAGGAAACACCTTCTTCACTATCCTATCTACTTGAGACTGTACTTTCAAGGAGCTATGAACCTTCACTCCAATCTTCACTTTGTTCAGCAGCACTCCCTAGGATTTTACCATTAAGTGTATAAGTCCTGTTCTGATTTGCTTTCCCAAAATGTAGCCCCTCACATTTATCTAAATTAAACTTCATCTGACACTCCTCAGCCCACTGGCCCATCTGGTCAAGATTAGATTAGATTACCTACAGTGTGGAAACAGGCCCTTCGGCCCAACAAGTCCACACCGACCCGCCGAAGTGCAACCCACCCATACCCCTACCCCTACACTTGCCCCTTCACCTTCCACTACCAGGCAATTTAGTATGGCCAATTCACCTGACCTGCCCATCTTTGGACTGTGGGAGGAAACCTGAGCACCTGGAGGAAACCCACGCAGACACGGGGAGAATGTGCAAACTCCACACAGTCAGTCGCCTGAGGCGGGATTTGAACCCAGGTCTCTGGTGCTGTGAGGCAGCAGTGCTAACCACTGTGCCACCGTGCCGCCAAGATCCTGTTGTAATCTGAGATAAACTTCTTCGCTGTCCACTACATCTTCAATTTTGGTGTCATCTGCAAAATTACTAACTATATCTCTTAAGCTCACTTCCAAAATATTTATATAAATGATGAAAAGTAGTGGACCCAGCACTGATCCTTGCGGCACTTCACTGGTCACAGGCCACCAGTCTGAAAAACAACCCTTATCCACCACCCTCTTCTACCTTCGAATCAATTTTGTATCCAAATGGCTTGTTCTCCCTGTATTCCATGAGATCTAACCTTGTTAACCAGTCTCCCATGGGAAACCTTGTTGAACACCTTACTGGAGTCCATATAGATCACACTTAACTCTCGCCCTCATCAATCCTCTTTGTTACTTTTCAAAAAACTCAATCAAGATTGTGAGACATGATTTCCCATACACAAAGTCATGTTGACTATCCCTAATCAGTCCTTGCCTTTCCAAATACATGTATACCCTGTCCCTCAGGATTCCCTCCAACAACGTGCCCATCAATGACCTCAGGCTCACTGGTCTCTAGTTGCCTGGCTTGTCCTTACCATTTTACCATGTTAGCCAACCTCCAGGCTTCCAGAACCTCCCCTGTGACTATCGATGATACAAATATCACTGCAAGGGGCCCAGCAATCACTTCCCTAACTTCCCACCGAGTTCTAGGGTACACCTGATCAGATCCTGGGGATTTATCTACTTATATGCATTTCAAGACATCCAGCACTTCTTCCTCTGTAATACGGACATTTGACAAGGATGTTTACTGCAAGCTATATGCGACTCCACAGTGTCACTGGGCCATATTCTGTTATTTGAACCATCGGCCTAAGCAGCGGAGCTGTGGTGGCCAACCCTTCTGGAAAGATAAGGTAGGTTTTTCAATGCCTAGATTTCAATTAAAAATACTTTATTAACCTACCAAGTGTACTTAAACTAGTTCTTGAAAAAATCAGCAAACAGTATGCCACTCATGCCTGGGCTTTTTTTAACACTGTGGTACACCTGTCATTTGACCATGTTCTGATCTGTTCTTCTTAGGTCCAAGGTTATGGATATTACTTCAGGAATGGATTCTACTACAAGCAGTTGTTTGGGGTCCAGAGGCTGCAGATGGTGTCTGCCTATGTGATGACAATGTTAATTTCAGGACTTTTGAATTTAGCCAGGTGAGAGAAGAATGTTGCTTAAACTTCACTGGTTCTTACATTGGTACCCTTCAATGGAATGTCTTCACAAATTTGTCAGGAATCCAGGTCCTGGACCTCTCAAGTTGTAACATATCTGACATTCACAAAATGGATGAAAACCCAAGTTCTCTAGAGGCTCTATATCTTGATCATAATCAATTAGAACAATTACCTTCGGACTTCCTCATAAACGCACCCAGCTTAAAGATCCTTCATCTGGAGAAAAACCATCTTCAACAGTTGCCTGATAACCTTTTAAAGGATTCAGACCAAATTCAGGAGCTGTACCTAGATTCCAACAACTTAAAATCTATACCTTCAAATGTCTTGAAACCAAGCCTCATGAAATTGTCTCTTTTCAATAACACCTTGGAGTGTACATGTGCCTTATATGATGATTTAGCAAAATATGTTACTAAAAATGTAAGCATCGGTGGATCAGAAAACATGATTATGTGCTACACACCAAAGCACACTCAAGGTGTGAATATCATAGACATTCATCGCTCAGATATCTGTCGTTCCCATGGTCTCACAGCTCTCTTTATTTGCCTGCCATTGCTTGCAATTCTTGCAGTGGTGTTATGTTGCTACTGCTGGAAAAGAAGAAGGTCTGATTTTAAAGCCATGAGACAAGACAGTCAAATTTGCACTATTGAGAAATCTGGCTTTTCAAATACAGGGGATCATCAGTATATAACTTGCAGGACTCCAGAGACAACTCCCATTCCCACAGGATATGAAAACAGTATTCTCGGCAGAAACCAGTTTATGTTACGTCCCTCAACAGCCTTGCTGGGTAGTAACCGTGATTTGTATGAAGAAGTGGAAATTAAGCCAAGTGTTTCTGTTGACTCAGTCACATGTGTTGATGTGTCCAATAATAAAGTGCAAGAAGATAGAGTTGAGGAAGACCGTGCTGAGCCAGAATTAGTGAACGTCACAGAGGAGTTACAAGAGTCAGATCATCAAAGGCTCTACATGAATAAGACAGCAAATTACTACAATCTAGTTCCTGACATTGAATTAGATGATTCTGACCATGGTGAATATGAAAATATCGATTTGACCTCGTGATGTGGGATCATTTGTATAAAAGACTTCACAAAAGCCAGAGTGAAACATTTGACAGTATGCAAGAATGATGAAGATGGACTGAGAACTTGTATTTTAGCACATTTACATGAAGAATAAAAACAGAATAATTGATGTGGTAGAGATACCTTACTGAGGTTAAAATATAGACCTACTATTGGGATAATACCAATAACATTATAACTACTTGTTAACATACGGGATATTAAAGCAATGTTTTCACCTAGGTCCAAGACATAGTTCAAAATTAAAGTTGCAGTTCCATTGGCAGTTTCCATCAATGAGAATCAAAGTTCCAGCAAATAAATCCAGAACAAGTCAGGAGAGTCACAAGGGAGAGAAGTGGTCCAAAATGGTGCAAGTTCTATTATTCTCTTGATAACTTTGAATGTTTGTCAAGTATAATCCAATTGGAAGTGTGGACTGTCTTTATGGAAGGCACCAATAGTTCAGTCTAGGAATTTGAACCTATTTTACACTAACTCACCTAGGGTACTGAGTGTATTTGGGAGTGAATGCTAAGTTTGTAGCCCATTTGATTGAAATTAACAGAGAGCACAATTTGAATTTACACAACTCACATTAAGGCTAAAATAGACGCTCACCAGTTTGATCAGAACTCTATACCATGTTTATAGTGGCTCATTGTTTAAATTTAATAATCAGTACCATGAGAAAAAAGTCTTGTCTTTTCATGCTGTCATCATTTCTTAAACTGAAATCTTACATGCAATACTTTCTGACAGGTGAAACTGCCTGTTTGACCAGTTCAACAAGATATTTGGAATGAACCTCCATCCGATCCATGGTGGCACAGTGGTTAGCACTGCTGCCTCACATGCCAGAGACCCGGGTTCAATTCCTGCCTCAGGTGACTGACTGTGTGGAGTTTGCACGTTCTCCCCATGTCTGTGTGGGTTTCCTCCGGGTGCTCCGGTTTCCTCCCACCATCCAAAGATGTGCAGGGTCAGGTGAATTGACCATGCTAAATTGTCTGTAGTGTTAGGTAAGGGGTAAATGTAGAGGTAGGGGTGGGTTTCGCTTCGGCGGGTCAGTGTGAACTTGTTGGGCCGAAGGGCCTGTTTCCACACTATAATCTAATATATGTCAAGCATATTTCATGAATTTATGTTATAATGACAGAACATTAATATTCAGTACATTATCCAAGTAGCCATACCAAAGTCATATCGGACAGAATATTGTTTGAAACAGTAAGAAATTGGGTCCATGAGACCTCCTTCCATGCCTCCCTATCAATTGCAAAATGATAACTATATATCCTACATCCACAATGATAGCAGGGAGGCACGGCCACATACCAGCTTTTCACTCAAGCCACTAGCACCCCCATGGATGCCATGACAGGTTGTTGACAGTCCTTAAGGTTGTAATGGAAACTTCCTTTGGAAGGACAAGGCCAAGTAGTGGGTCACTCCTCAGTTGTCAAAGCCTTACATTTGTTAGCCTTTGGCTCAAATTAGATCTTTCAAGCTGCCCTCTTACTATCAGGATCCTATGTCTCTTTCAATTGGGCTTTGCTTCCTTATGTACTGCAGCATGGTTTCACAGGACAAGGCCAGTGCAAAATCATTCACATTAAGTAAAAGGAAAGTATGTAAGTTAGCTTGCAGAGTTTGAATATTTGTTTTCAGATGTTTCGTCACCATACTAGGCAACATCATCAGTGAGAGTCTCTGGTGAAGTGCTGGTGGTATGTCCTGCCTCTCTGTTTATAGGTCTTGGCTTCTTAACGTGGGTGATGTCATTTCCGGTTCTTTTTTTTTTCAAGGTAAGGTAGATAGGATCTAAATTGATGTATTTACTGATGGAGTTCTGATTAGAATGCCATGCCTCTAAGAATTCTCATGTGTGTTTTTCTTTCACCTGTCGTAGGATGTGTATGTTGCCCCAGTCAAAATGATGTCCTTCTTTGTCTGTATGTATGGAAACTAGTGTTAGTGGGTCGTGTCTTTTTGAGGCCAATTGGTGTTCATGCATCCTGGTGGCAAGTTTCCTGCTAGTTTGTCCGATGTAGTATTTTTTACAGTCCTTGCATGGTATCTTGTAAATGACGTTAATTTTGTTGGTAGTATTTAATAGATTGTTCAGGTTCATGAGTCGCTGTTTAAGTGTGTTAGCAGGTTTGTGAGCTACCATGATGCCAAGGGGTCTGAGTCATCTGGAAGTCATGACTTCCAGACAACTCAGAACCCTTGGCATTATGGTAGCCCACAAACCTACCAACACACTTAAACAGCGACTAATGAACCCAAAGGATCTATTAGGTACTACCAGCCCTGAAAACATGCAGATTAGTGAGAACATTTGCTTGAACGATTGCCTTCATAATGAGTGAGGAATTCCAACAGGAGCCTCTACTTCCACATACTGAATGATCCCAAACCACAACACCAGGCTAGGGTCATGGTAATGTGATGGCCAAGTGAATTCCCTCCTTAATCCTCTTGGCGTTGTTAAAATTGCTTGGAAATTGGCAAAATATTCAACTCTGAAGTGAACTGAGCCCTGTCCTGCCTTCAATTAATACCCCTGGACTTCCCTAAGGCATTCTTAGAAGAGTCACGAGCAAAACTCCCCCAGTTGTTTATTCTTCCTATCCCAGGATAGGAGGTACTTGAAGCCTTTTTATTCCTTCCTGTTGGCATTAGTACTTAAACCAGTTAATGCATTTACAAAGTTAGCAATTGAGATCCTTAGGAATGTGCTTTAAATATACCAAAACTGGTGACACATTAACAGCATTCAGACACCAACATTTGCACCCTAGAATAGTGTTGTGGGAAGCTGAATAATTATCACCACCTAGCAACTGGTTCAAGTAGCAGTGGGAAAGGTTATTGGGAGTTGTATTGTGATTGAGGAACACTGAATTCCTTGTATTAGCATGTAACGTTATTACTTTTGAACAATGTGACATTTGATGCTTTCACAAACTGATAACCTTTTATATGTTTTTATATAATATCATGCTACAGTTATCATTAATAATACTTTAATGTACTTGTGTAATGAAGAAAATGCAAAAGTTGGGATTTCTTGCTTATTTTGTGTTTGTGGCGGCATTTGAGACGTCAGGACAGTTGATCGTAATCAAGTGTCCAGCCACAAAGTTGTAAAACTAAGATGTCACAGCTTCCAGGTCCAACGGTTTTGTGAAGGCAAACTATGGTACCTTATCATCAATATCATCAATTTGAGCACCAACACTTGGATCATTTCTGAGGTTAGATAAGATTTAAACCACTGTACTTTCAACTTGGTCTGGATCCTTCCATGTGTTGTTTACTTTCACAATTAAGTAAAAGAACCATGAACTAGGATGGAGGGACACAAGTTTTGGGGTGTGCATCCAAGTCTCTGCTGTCTCCCTTTTGATGTGTTCTCATGCAGTAGTTATTCATTGTATCTAGTCTGCCATGATGGCATTAACATGACTAATACTTTGATATGTTGGACTAGGACTATATAACTGCCCAAAATTAAAGAAAGACTGCATTATTATCATGTAAAAGAAAAACACATCCTTTTATATTGTTAATTTAATGGTAGATTAGATTAATATCTGTTATCTGTGACCTTATTTAGTCTATCTCTTTCTTTATTTACAAAATCATTACTGGGCAGAAACCGTTATATTTGCTATGTTATATATTTTTCATACTGTCTTCAGTATAACAAGTGTTTTTTTTTAAATGGAGTTTATTTTCATCAACTCATCTATATGTTGCAAAAAGATATTGTGACCTGGAAATCTGACATGATATTTTACCCAAAAGGTGTATGCTCTTGCTTTTGAACATTAATTAAATATCTCAACTTTAATCCATGTTATTGATATCTTACATGGGAGCTAGAAGAAGCCACATGCCTCTCAAGCTACTCTGTCATTCAACTCTTCTATTTCAATGCTATTTTTCCACACCAGCCTATACTTCTTGATATTTTGAATATTGGGAAATCTATTGATTTTTACCTCTGGTATACTTGAAGGCTGGGCTTGCTCAGCCCTCTGGGGCAGAGAATTTCAAAGATTCACTATCCTCTGCGTGAAGTTGATTTCGGACCTAAATGGCCCAACTTTTATTCTGAGACTGTGTCCCCCCTAACTCTAGACACCCCAGCAAGGGGAAGCATTCTTCCTGCATGTACCCAGTCACTCCTTCATAATTTTACAAGAATTTTCTAAGTTTCAATGAAATCACCTCTCATTCTCTAAAATTCTGCAGAATACAGGCCCTCCCTAGTGTGTATCTCCTCATAAGATAATCCGGTCACTCCAGGAATCAGTGTGGTTAACCTTTGTTGCACTCCATTTGTGGTAAATATATGTTTTCTCGGGTAAAGAAACCAAAATTGTACATAATAGTCCTGGTATAGTGTCAGCAATGATTTTTGCAATTGTAGCGAGACTGGTGAAGGGGTAAATGTAGGGGAATGGGTCTGGGTGGGTTGCGCTTCAGCAGGTCAGTGTGGACTTGTTGGGCCGAAGGGCCTGTTTCCACACTGTAAGTAATCTTAAACCTCAGGCAAGAGGTTGAGAAGGAGTCTTTCATGGTAATTCAGCCAGTGTGGGGACTGAGCTCATGCTGTTAGCATCACACTGCTTCACAAGCCAACCAGCCTAATCCGACCCCCACTTCATGCTTCACCTATAGTGTGACATGAACCCAAGTCCCGGTTGAGGCCATTTGCATGGGTACCGAACTTGGCTATTGGTCTGCCTACATGTGACTCCAGAGCCACAGCAATGTAGTTGACTCCTGGGCAATTTGACATTGGCAAAATATGCCCACGTCCCATGAGCAAATTTTAAAAATAGTCAGAAGTGGGGCCTTCACTGCACAATATTCAGTTATACTCAGGATTCCTCAGATAATGACCCAAGCCATTTCCATATGAAGCAAGGCCTAAACCACATCCAGGCTTCGGCTGATAAGTGTCAAATAGCTTTAACGCAGCATGAGTACCAGACAATGGCAATCTCCAACAAGAGAGAATCGAATTTTCTGGCCTTGATGTTCAGTGGCATCACTTTCATCATCATTAAACCCCAATTATCAACACGCTGAGGGGATAACCATTGACCTGAAGCTGAAGTGTTACCATAAGAATAGGTTAGAGACTAAGCATCTTATAGTGAGTATCTGCTAAGCATCTTATAGTGAGTATCTGGCCTCCTGACTCTCAAAGCCTAGCCACCTTGTGTCTTCAAGGCACTCGTCAGGAATGTGACAGAATACTGTCCACTTGCATGATGAATAAAGATCTGACAGCACTCAAGAAGCTTGACACCATCCAGGACAAAGTAGTCTATTTGATTGACACCTCTTCACAAACATTCAATCCTTCCATTATTGACACTCAGTAGTCATGATGTAGAGATGACGGTGTTGGACTGGGATGGACAAGGTCAAAAGTCACATGATACCAGGTTATAGTCCAACAGGTTTATTTGAAATCACAAGCTTTCGATGTGCTGCTGTTTTGTCAAGTGAAGAGAGTATTCAGGCACAGATTTTTTAAACAGATCAAGATATCATTCAAATGGTTTGAGTGGAGTGTTGACAGGCTGGATAATAGGTCTCTGCAGGTGATCAAGAGTGTCAAACTGTGAGAGTAAAGTGTCAACAGCTGAATAACAAGCAAAGGGATACCTGTAATCCGATTACTTGAGGCAGAGAGATAATTATAAGGTGGTGCTGGAGACTGGAATAACATGCAAGGTATAAGAGTTGCATGCTGAGAGTCTAACCAAAGTAGCATGTAATCGAAAACTGTGCAAACTAATTAGGGTAGAGAGATCATAACAATTTATCAACATGATGGTGTCAAAACAGTTCAGTAAGGAAGATTTTACAGAACGGTATGGTGGGATCACATGTAGCACAACATGAACCCAAGATCACAGTTGAGGCTATCTTCATGTGTATGGAACTTGGCTATCAGTTTTTGCTTGGCAATTCTGAATGTTGTGTATTTCAGAGGCCACCTCAGCAGCAGTGTGTGCCATTTCGAAGATCCACTGCAGAAATTCACCAGTGTTAGCAGCACCTTCCAAACCCATGACCATTACCATTTAGAAGGACAAGGGAAGCAGAAACAGGGAAGCATCACTATTCCCAAGTTTCCCATCAAGCCACTCATCATCTTGACTTGGAAACAGATGGGTGCAGTCAGAAGATTAGACCAAATATAAAATGCAGCAAAGAATCTAAAAAAATAATTTTGAAAAGTTAGAATTCATGAGAAAGCGAGTTAGACATACCAAAATGCATAGTAGAGCTTTGAAAGATATTTAAAATTGTTAACAATGCAAATGTTGGTCCTATTGTAAAATGAGCCTGGGGAATTAATAATGTGAAATAAGGAGTGGCAAATGAATTGAACAGATCGTTTGCATTAGCTTCCAAATAGAGGATGTCAGAAACAGTTGAGAAGCAAGAAATGGAAGGAAGGGCCAACAAGTCCCTGGCTCCTGATGAATCTCATCCTTTTGCTTTTAAAGTGAAACTCTTTTTCCGAGGATGATGAAGTCAGCTTGTACGAGGGGACATAACTACAAACTGAGGGGTGATAGATTTAAGACGACATCAGAGGCAGGTTCTTTATGGCAGCACGGTGGCTCAGTGGTTAGCACTGCTGCCTCACAGCACCAGAGACCCGGGTTCAATTCCTGCCTCAGGCAACAGTGTCTGTGTGGAGTTTCACATCCTCCCCATGTCTGCGTGGGTTTCCTCTGGGTGCTCTGGTTTCCTCCCACAGTCCAAAAATGCTAAATTGCCTGTAGTGTTAGGTGCAGGGGTAAATATAGGGGAATGGGTCTGGGTGGGTTGTGCTTCGGCGGGTCG
>NC_057720.1:31608778-31687760 GCF_004010195.1 Chiloscyllium plagiosum | reverse complement strand
CTCAATTCCTCTTGTTATGAAGGCCAGCATGCTATTAGCTTTCTTCACTGTCTGCTGTACCTGCATGCTTGCTTTCATTGACTGATGTACAAGAACACCTAGATCTCGTTGTACTGCCCCTGTACCTAACTTGACTCCATTTAGGTAGTAATCTGCCTTCCTGTTCTTGCCACCAAAGTGGATAACCATACATTTGTCCACATTAAACTGCATCTGCCGTGCATCTGTCCACTCACCTAGCCTGTCCCTGTAATCTCCTAACATCTTCCTCACATTTCACCCTGCCACCCAGCTTTGTATCATCAGCAAATTTGCTAATATTACTTTTAATACCATCATCTATATCATTAATGTATATTGTAAAAAGCTGCGGTCCCAACACTGATCCCTGCGGTACCCCATTGGTCACCGCCTGCCAATCTGAAAGGGAGCTGTTTATCACTACTCTTTGTTTCCTGTCAGCCAAACAATTTTCAATCCAAGTCAGTATTTTGCCCCCAATACCATGTGCCCTAATTTTGCTCACTAAGCTTCTATGTGGGACTTTATCAAAGGCTTTCTGAAAGTCCAGGTACACTACATCCACTGGATCTCCCTTGTCCATCTTCAGAGTTACATCCTCAAAAATCCCAGAAGAATTGCTCTTCGGAGGGTAAGTGTGGACTTGTTGGGTCGAAAGGCCTGTTTCCACACTGTGTAAGTAATCTAATTTAATCTAATCTTTACGCAGAGAGTGGTAAGGGTGTGGAATGCCCTGCCTGCTAATGTTGTCAACTCAGCCACATTAGGGAGACTTAAACAATCCTTAGATAAGCACACGGATGATGATGGGATAGTGTTGGAGGACGAGCTGAGAATAGTTCACAGGTCATTGCAACATCGAGGGCTGAAGGGCCTGTTCTGCACTGTATTGTTCTATGTTCTATGTTCTAAGTCCTTAGGAGAGAATAAAGACAGTAGGAGTCTACTTAAGAGGGAAATCATGAGGGCAAAAAAGGGACATGAGATAGCTTTGGCAAATCGAGTTAAAGAGAATGCAAAGTGTTTTTACAAATACATTAAGAATGAAAGGGTAACTAGGGAGCGAATAGGGCCCCTCAAAGATCAGTAAGGCAGCCTTTGTGTGGAGTCGCAGGAGATGAGGGAGATACTAAATGAGTATTTTGCATCAGTGTTTTTTGTGGAAAAGGACATGGAAGATATAGAATGTAGGGAAATAGATGGTGACATCTTGAAAAAATGTCTGTATTACAGAGGAGGAAGTGCTGCATGTCTTGAAACACAAAAAGTGGATCAATCCCCAGGACCTGATCATGTGTACCTTAGAACTCTGTGGGAAGGTAGAGAAGTGATTGCTGGGCCCCTTGCTGAGATATTTGTATCATCAATAGTCACAGGTGAGGTGCTGGAAGATGGGTGATTGGCTATTGTGGTGCCATTGTTTAAGAAAGTTAGTAAGGACAAGCCAGGGAACTACAGACCAGTGAGCCTGACCTCGGTGGTGGGCAAGTTGTCGGAGGGAATCATGAGAGACAGGATGTACATGTATTTGGAAAGGCAAGGACTGATTAGGGATAGTCAGCATTGCTTTGTGTGTGGGAAATCATGTCTCATTAATCTGATTGAGCTTTTTGAAGAAATAACAAAGAGAATTGATTAGGGCAGAGCTGTGGACGTGATCTATTTGCCTTCAGTAAGGTATTTGACAAGGTTCCCCATGGGAGACTGGTTAGCAAGGTTAGATCTCATGGAATACAGGGAGAACTAACCATTTAGAAACAGAACTGGCTGGAAGGTAGAAGACAGAGGGTGGTGGAGGAGGGCTGTTTTTCAGACTGGAGGCCTGTGACCAGTGGCCTGATCCACAAGGATCAGTGCTGGGTCCACTACTTTTTGTCATTTATATAAATGATTTGGATTTGAGCATAAGAGGTATAGTTAGCAAATTTGCAGATGACACCATAATTTGAGGTAGAGTGGACAGCAAAGAAGATTACCTCAGATTACAACAGGATCTTGATTAGATGGGCTAATGGGCTGAGGAGTGGCACATGGAGTTTAATTTAGATAAATGCGAGGTGCTGAATTTTGGGAAACCAAATCAAAGCAGGACTTATACACTTAATGGTGAGGTCCTAGGGAGTGTTGCTGAACAAAGAGACCTTGGAATGCAGGTTCATAACTCCTTGAAAGTGGAGTCACAGGTAGATAGGATAGTGAAGAAGGCATTTGGTATGCTTTCCTTTATTGGTCAGAGTATTGAGTACAGGAGTTGGGTGGTCATGTTGCGGCTGTACAGGACATTGGTTAGGCAACTGTTGGAATATTGCATACAATTCTGGTCTCCTTCCAGAAAGGATTCAGAAAGATTTACAAGGATGTTGCCAGGGTTGGAGGATTTGAGCTATAGAGAGAGGCTGAGGGGCGACCTTATAGAGGTTTACAAAATCATGAGGGGCATGGATAGAACAAATAGACAAAGTCTCTTCCCTGGGGTGGACGAATCCAGAACTAGAGGGCATAGGTTTAGGGTGAGAGGGGAAGGATATAAAAGGGACTAAAGGGACAGCTTTTTCACACAGGGTGGTACGTGTATGGAATGAGTTGCCATGGGAAGTGGTGGGAGCTAGTATGATTGCAACATTTAAAAGACATCTGGATGGGCATATGAATAGGAAGGGTTTGGAGGGATATGGGCTGAGTGCTGGCAGGTGGGATTAGATTGGGTTGGGATATCTGGTTGGCATGGATGAGTTGGATGGAAGGGTCTGTTTCTGTGCTATACATCTCTATGACTCTGCTTGACTACTTTGTGGTGTTGCCTGTCCTGAAGTCTACCTAAGAGGACAGTCACATGAAGATCCGAGGTCAAGAGACCCAGACCGCTGATGTGTTCTTCGACTGGGAGGTAACACTCCTGTTTATTGATTGTTGTGCAGTGTCCATTCATCTGTTGCTGTCGCTTCTGCTCAATCTCGCCAATGTATCATGCCTCAGGGCATCCTTGTCTGGAGCGCATGAGATTGACAACATTGACTGAGTCACATCAGTACCTGCCACATAGATGGTGAGAAGTGTCCCCACGTGTAATGGTGGTATCCGCGTCGACATTCTGACACGTGTTGCAACGCCTGTCGTGACAACGTTGTATGGTGTTGTCCTGAAAGCTGGGCAGTTTGTTGCGAACACTGACCTGTTTGAGGTTTGATGGTTGTTTAAAGGCAAAATGTGGAGGTGTGGAGAAGGTCTTGGCAAGGTGCTCATCCTCATTGATAATATGTTGCAGCCTAGCATCATTTTTCGGCTCCTGCGAAGTACTGGACAATGAAGCGTACCCTGTCAGTTGCAGCTCTTGTCTGTCTCCTGAGGAGGTCTTTACAGTTTCTTGTTGTGTTCCGTCAGAACTGGTGATCGATGAGTTGACCATCGTACCCCATTCTTATGAGGGTATCTTTGAGTACTTCCAAGTGCCTGTCACTTTCCTCCTCATTTGAACAGATTCTGTGTTTGCAGAGGGCTTGTCCATAGGGGATGGCTGTTTTAACTTTTTCAGGTAGAAGCTGGAGAAATGTAGCATCGTGAGGTTATCCGTAGGTTTGAGATAGAGTGAGGTGCTGAGGTGCCCATCCTTAATGGAGATGCATGTGTCCAAGAATGAGACAGATACTAAAGAGTAGTCCATGATAAGTTTGATAATAGGATGAAACTCCTTGATATCACTGTGTAGTTGTTTCAGTGACTCCTCGTCATGGGTCCAGAGGAAGAAAATGTCGTCAATGTACCTGGTGTATCAAGTTGGTTAGAGTCCTGTGTAGAGAAGAAGTCTTGTTTGAACTGTGCATGAAAATATTGGCATAGTGGAGTCCCCGTGTCTGCTCCTTGTGTCTGGATGAAGAACTGGTTGTCAAAGGTGAAAACGTTGAGGTCGAGGACAAAGCGGACGAGTTGTAGGATGGTGCTCGGAGATTGCCAGTTGTTGGTGTTGAGTACTGAGGCTGTTGCCATGATGTCATCACTGTGGGGCACAGACAGCACACAGGGCACCTCAAACTTTCAGTGCATTATCTGAGATGACATGGCACCTATTGTTATAGTTCACTTGAGAATGTAACTTTTTAAAAATGTTCTGGGGTTTGCACATGAAAGAAGTGACACCAACATGGTCATTCTAAAAGATGAGAGACTTAACAAACAATCCAGGTCTTTCTCAATACTGTATAAAATTTCAGTTGCATCACACTGCAAACGTTTGCTATAAATTCTGTGTTTACATTCTTATACTCTACAACCACCCAATGAAGGAGCAGTGCTCCGAAAGCTAGTGCTTCCAAATAAACCTGTTGGACTATAACCTGGTGTTGTGTGATTTTTAACTTTATACAGTCCAACTCCAGCATCTCCAAACCATGACTTCCATGTTGGAGGGATTCTGCAAAACATCAGGCATCACAACCTCGGAATAAGGAGCAGGCCATCCAGATTTGAGACGAGGAAGAATTTCTTCATCACAGGGTGGGTGAATCTTTGGAATTCTCTGCCTCAGATGACTTTTGGAGGCTCAGTTGTTGAGTATATTTGAGACTGATAGATTTCTACTCATTTAAAAACATCATGGGATATGGGGATATCTGGAAGTGAAGATCAGCTGTGATCTCATTGAATGGTGAGGCGTGTTCAAAGGTTTGAATGGCCAAATCCCGCTCCTGTTTTCTATGTTATTATGAAAGAGAGAAAGGAAAAATGGGATTAACGGTGACAAAAAAAATGCACGTAAACATAAAATGAACTCTAATTTCTTTAAAATCTCCAACATTAATTACAATCTCATGGACTGACATTTCACACTTATAAAATTGTGTTTTCATTGCCAAAGGTGTTAAAGTACTGTTGTTTTTAGCATGGAACTGCTGGGCAATTAGCACAATTTCATAATCTTCACATGTTTAAATACTGAGTCCCTGTGCAAGGTATTGGGGTAGCAAAATTTATGGAGAAGCAGGATAAGTAAGACAACAACATGCTGATTTCTGTGTTTCACTGCGCACGTACAGATGACAGAAGTTACTGGCTGATTTACACCTTAATAACTGTAAGCACTGATATCCTCACTGAGCTTCAAACCACAAAATATGGGCCAATATATTATTTGGAGGGCAACTGTTCCAGAATTTATTTTCTGCTCATCATTTGGTAATTTATTTGAGCTAGGTACATATAAATGTCACAATGTACATGAGCAGAATAAGGTGTTTTGATCCTCCCGGATCCAGAGTTCAAACTGATTGTTTATTTCAAGGAGTCAGATATATAATCTTGTAGCAACTTAGCCAGGTTTGAGAGATTACAAAGTGATCATATCTGATAGGTTTGATTGAGTGTTTCAAGGAGGTTACTTGGTGTGTAGATGACCTTAGTGCCGTTGATATAATCTACATGGACTCCAGTTAGGGTTTCACATGGAAGGATCCATGACATTTTGACAATTTAGATCCAACTTCAGCTTGTGGAAGGAGGCAGAATGTGATGTTCAAAGGTTGTGTTTGTGAGCAGAAATCCATGTCTAATGATATTCTGCAGGGTTTGGACTCTTACCGTTTGTATTGTACACTCATGATCAAGACATGATTGTAGGAGGTATGATTAGTAAGTTTCCAAATCATAGGAAAATTGATGGTGTGCTAAATAATGAGGAGGACTGCCTTAGATAACAAGGCAATTCCTGATTAAGGGCTTATGCCCGAAACGTCGACTCTCCTGCTCCTCAGATGCTGCCTGACCAACTGTGCTCTTCTAGCACACACTGTCAACAGGGCAATATAGACAGACTGGTCAAACAGACTGAACAATGGAACATGGAATTTCATCTGGAAAAGTGTGAGGTGATGCATTTTGGGAAGATTAACAAGATAAGGTATTCCACTTGCAATAGTAGGACCTGAGGAAGTCAGGGGTCAGTTAGTTGGACAGCTGCTTTGTAATGAAAGTAATACTAACAGCATGGGTTCAATTCCCACACTGTTTGATGTTACATGAAGGATTCTCTTTCTCAACCTCCCCCTTGCCTGAGGTGTGGCGACCATCAAGTTAAACCACCACCAGCCGTCTTTCTCTAATGAGAGAGTGGCCCTATGGTCTGATAGGACTATAACAAATTGACTTTTTCACAATAGATCAGAGGGACCTTGATGTACATGTCCACAGATCATTGAGAGCAAGAGGACAGGTGGACAAGGTAGTTAAGAAGGCAGATTGCCTTTAATAGTTGAGGCATTGAATATAAAATTTAGGAGTTTATGACAGAGCTGTATTTAATGTTAATGCATCCAGTCACCACCCTATAGGAGGGATGTGATTGCTCTTGAGAAGGTGTAGTACAGATTCACCAAGATATTGCCTGGGCTGGATTGTTTCAACTATGAAGTGAGACAAGATGGACTAGAGTTATTTTTCTTAGAGTAGACAAGGCTGAGGCAAGGCCTGATTGAAGGGGAAGAGATAAGGTAGATAGAAAGAAACTTTTTTCCCTTTGTAGAAGGGTCAATAATTTTAGGCGCCTATGTTTAAGGTAAGAGATGGGAGGTTTAGATGGGATTTAAAGAAGTTTTTTTTCATCCAATGGATACTGGGCATTTGAAACCCATGGCCTGAAAGGATGGCAGAGGCAAGAACCATCACAGCATTTAAGAAGTGTTTAGACAAATGCTTGAAATAGGATAGCACATAAGGCTGTAGGCCAGCGGTTGGAAAATGGGACTAGAGTAGAGAGGTGTTTAATGACTGGTATAGACACAGTAGGCCAAAGGGCCTCTTCCCATGCTGCAAAATTCCATGACTCTCTGATCAGAGTGAATTGCACAGATTTTTTTCTTCATTGGCAGGAAGGTCAGTGATCAAAAGATACCATCTTATCAATCCATCTGTCCTCACAATCTTAAACAAGGTAGATGCAGGAAGGATACTCCCAATGGCAGGAAGAGTCCAGAACTAGGGGTCACAGTCTCAGAATACACGCAAGTCGCTTAGGACTAAGATAAGGGGAAATTTCTTCACCCAGAGAGTGGTGAACCTGTGGAACTTGTTATCACAGAAAGCAGTAGGTGGTAGACAATGTTCTGGACACCAATGTCACAATTCCTGGGAACACCACCACCTGCATGTTTCCTTCCAAGCCATTCACCATCCTAATTTGGAAATATATCACCATTCCTTCACTGTCGCTGGATCTAAATCCTGGAAGTCCCTCCTGAACAACATTGTGGGTCATCCTACAGCACGTGGACTGCGGTGGTTCAAGAAGGCAGCTCACCATCAGCTTCTCAAGGGCAGTTAGGGACAAGCAATAAATTCTGGTCTAGCCAGCAATGCCCACATCCCACAAATGAATTTTTAAAAAGTCAAGTCCAAAAGATTGTTATGATTTCAATAAGGAATTGGATCTAGCACTTGGAGCTAGAGGAATCAAGGGTCTGGGGGTAAAGCAGGAACAGGTTGTTGAGTTGGATGATTGGCCATGGTTGTAATAGATGGAAGAGCTGGCTGAAAGGGTTAAATGGCTTTGTTCTGTTCTTGGTTTCTATGTTTCTATGTTGTAATTGGTGAAAGAAATCAAGGTGAGCTGACGTTTTGTTTTAACGTAGTGAGTTGTTATGATCTGGAATGCCTGCCTGAAGGGGTCGTGGAAGTAGTAATTTCAATTACTAATTCAGTATGTACTTGAAAGGGAAAATGCAGGACCATTGGAAAAGACCAGAGGAGTAGAATAAATTGGATAGCTTTCTCAAAGAGTTCATACAGGCATGATAGGCCAAATGGTCTCCTCTGCTGTACCATTCTGGAATTTCTTGGTTATGTTTAAAAATCAATGCTATTGACTTCTTCAACCTTCTCACCTAGAAGGCTAGATCAACCTTGACAAAGGATTCAAATATATAATTTTGCAACTACAGTCAAGCCATTAGATAATTTGCTATCATCTAAGTTGCATGGGATAATTCAAATTCCGCTCTTAGTTGGCCCTGTGCAGATTCAATGCTAAACATTGATCCGATTCTACCACATCAAACAAGGAGTAACACATTTATAGATTAATTATTAAATAGAGTCATAGAAATGTACAGCACGGAAACAGACCCTTCAGTCCACTCATCCATGCCGACCAAGTATCCCGACCTAATCTAATTCCATTTGCCAGCACCCGGCCTGTATCCCTCCAAACCCTTCCTATTCATATACCCATCCAAATGCCTTTTAAATGTTGCAATTGTACCAATCTCCACCACTTCCTCTGGCAGCACATTCCATACACGTACCACCCTCTGCGTGAAAAAGTTGCCCCTTAGGTCCCTTTTATATCTTACCCCTCTCATCCTAAATCTATGCCCTCTCGTTCTGGACTCCCCCACCTCAGGGAAATGACTTTGTCTATTTATCATATCCATGCCCCTCATAATTTTAAAAAACTCCTTTGAGGTCATCCCTCTGCCTTCGACACTGCAGGAAAACAGCCCCAACATATTCAGCCTCTCTATGTAGCTCAAATCCTCCAACCCCTTGTCAATCTTTTCTGAACCCTTTCAAGTTTCATAACATCCTTCCGATAGGAAGGAGACCAGAATTGCACGCAATATTCCAAAAGTGGCCTAACAAATTTCCTATACAGCTGCAATATGACCTCCCAACTCCTGCACTCAATGCTCTGACCAATAAAGGAAAGCATACCAAACACTTTCTTCACTATCCTATCTACCTGCGACTCTACTTTCAATGTGTTGAATTTTTGTTTGACCTCAACGCCATGATGTGGGAATTGCTTGCAAGACCATCATTTATTGCCCACCCTGAGTTTTTAACCTTGAGGCAATATAGGTGAGCATTCTTCTCAAACTGTTGAGTCCATGTAATTTAATGCATTCAGAATACAATTTCAGTGTATGATACACTTAACATTCTCATCTGGTCTCTCACCCATTGAACAATGATGTGCAGCTGGCAACACGTTAATGGGACCATTTCTCAAGAAAAGAAATGCCTAATGATCACTTACACTTGGTCTGGTAAGGGAGGAATTGGATCTGTTCCAAGCAATAGATCAGCTGGTAGTTTCTGAGCATTAGGATTGGATTATTTTTCATTAAGAATAGTGGCTGCATTGAAATTGCCTCTGTCAGATGTTTCCAAATGTTGACAATAAAATGTATTTAAACATTAATGCTGCCATGTTGTCAGAAGACAGTAATGAAAGGTTTTACAATGTAGTCTGAACTTTGAAACAGCAGCCAGGAGTTAGAACTAAGATTAGAATGGTGCTGGAAAAGCACAGCAGGTCAGGCAGCATCCAAGGAGCAGGAAAATTGACGTTTCGGGCAAAAGCCCTTCATCAGGACTAAGGCTGGGAGCCTTGGGAGTGGAGAGATAAATGGGAAGGGGGTGGGGCTGGGGGAAAGGTAGCTGAGAGTACAATAGGTGGATGGAGATGGGGGCAATGGTGATAGGTCAGAGGGGAGGGTGGAGCGGACAGGTGGGAAGGAAGATTGACAGGTAGGATAGGTCATGAGGACGGTGCTAAGCTGGAATGTTGGACCTGGGGTAAGGTGGGGAGAGAAGAAATGAGGAAACTGGTGAAGTCCACATTGATGCCATGTTAGGAGTTGAACTAAACCTGGCCCATTCATCAACCAAAAGTATTTCAACAAAATCCTAGCTCCTAACTGACCATTATAGTCATAGAATCATAAAGTCACAAAATTGCGTTGCATGGAAACAGCATCTAACTCGTCCATGCCGAACAGATAGCCTAAATTAATTTAGTCCCATTTGTCAGCATTTTGCCCACATCCTTTTGTATTCATATACCCATCCAGATGCCTTTTAAATGCTGTAATTGTACCAGCCTCCACCACTTCCTCAACGGCTCATTCCATATCCTCATCACCCTCTGCGTGACAAAGTTGCCCCTTATATCCCTTTTAAATCTTTCCCCTCTCACCCTCTATACCCTCTAGTTTTGGGCTCCCCTACCCTGGGATAAAGATCTTGACTATTCATCTTATCCATGCCCCTCATGATTTCATAAACCACCCTTTGGCAGGGAGACCTGAATTACATGCAGTATTCCAAAATGAACCAATATCCTATATAGCTGCAACATCTCCTCCCAACTCCTATACTCAACTCCTAAACTACACTCATCCAAACAAGTGGGGAGCGATCCATCACACCCCCAACCTGTGCCCCGTGGGTGGCAGACAAGCTCTGGGGAGACGGATGAGTTACTCACCACAGAATTCCCACTTTGCTATCTCCGCTTAGCCATGCTATTTATATGACTGGGAGAAAGTGAGGAATGCAGATGCTGGAATGCTGGAGCGTCAGAGTCGAAATGTGTGGTGCTGGAAAAGCACAGCAAGTCAGGAAGTATCTGAGGAGCAAGAGAGTCGATGTTTTGGGCATAAGCTAGATGGGAAGGAAAATGGACAGGTAGGACAGTGCTGATTTGGAAAGTTGAATCTGGGATGAGGTAGGGAGAGTGGAGCTGTGGAAACTAGTGAAGCTGACGTTGATGTCATGGAGGAGGTGGAGGGTGTGGGTGGTGTTGTGAATGGATGTGGCTAGTCCCTGGACCAAGGAAGGCAGGATGGTGTTTATATGGCTAGCCCATTTCAGTTTCTGATCAATGATGTTGATAGGGAGGAATTATTTCCAATGGTGATGCCTTTGAATGGCAAGAGGTGATAACTAGACTCTCTCTTATTGGAGACCATCATAACCTGGCACATGTGTGGCACAAATGTTTCTTGCCATTTGTCAGTAAATTTGGATTTTATCCCAATCTGTCCACACATGGACACAGATTGTTTCAGCACCCAAGGAGCCTCAAATGATACTGAACACTGCATAATGATGATCAGATAATATTCACATCTCTGATCACATGATAGAGGGAAGGTCAGTCATGAAGATGGTTCGGTCTCAGATGCTACAAGGAATTCCCACAGAGATGTCATGAAACAGATTATTACCTTCCCACAACCACTTTCTTTTGTGCTCGTTACGACAATTGGTGAAGAATTCTCTCAACCCCCCCTCTCTGGTTCACTATATAATTATCTACCACCATTCAAAACAGAATGTGACAGGACTCCAAAGTTCTGATCCTTTTTATTTCAAAAATATACTAAAGAACAAAGAACAAAGAAAATTTACAGTCCAGGAACAAGCCCTTCAGCCCTCCAAGCCTGAGCCAATCCAAATCCACTCTCTAAACCTGTTGCCCAATTCCTAAGCATCTGTATCCGTCTGCTCCCCCCTACTCATGCATCTGTCCAGACCCATCTTAAATGAATCTACTGTGCCTGCCTCTACTTCCTCTGCTGGCCATGTGTTCCAGATGCCCACCACCCTCTGTGTAAAGTACTTGCCGTGTGTATCCCCCTTGAAGTTTTCACCTCTCACCTTGAAAACGTGACCTCTCATTACTGAATCTCTCACCCTGGGCAAAACGCTTACCTCTATCTACCATGTCTATACCCTTCAAGATTTTGTAGACCTCAATCAGGTCCCCCCTCAAAATCCTAACCTACTCAACCTCTCTTCATAGCTAGCACCTTCCACACCAGGCAATATCCTTGTAAACCTTCCCTGCACCCTCTCCAAAGTGTCCACATCCTTTTGGTAATGTGGCGACCAGAACTGTACACAGTATTCTAAATGCGGCCGAACCAATGTCTTGTACAATTTATGTCAGCTCTTATACTCAATACCCCGTCCGATGAAGGCAAGCATATGCCTTCTTGACCACTCTATCCACCTGTGCAGCAACCTTCAGGGTACAATGGACCTGAACTCCCAGATCTCTCTGCTCATCAACTTTTCCCAAGGCTCTTCCGTTTACTGTTTAATTCGCTCTAGAATTAGACTTCCCAAAATGCATCACCTCACATTTGCCTGGATTAAATTCCATCTGCCACTTCTCCGCCCAACTCTCCAGACTATCTATACTCTCCTGTATTCTTTGACAGCCCCTTATGTTTTCTGCTACTCCACCAATCTTCGTGTCACCTGCAAACTTGCTGATCATACCAACAGTGCCCTCTTCCAGGTCATTTATATAGATCACAAACAACAGTGGCCCCAACACTGACCTCTGTGGAATACCACTGGTCACCTTTCTCCATTTTAAGGAACTCCCTTGAGCTACTACACTCTGTCTCCTGTTGCTCAACCAGTTCTTTATCCACCTAGCTAGAACACCCTGCACACCATGTGACTTCACTTTCTCTATTAGTTTACCACGGGGAACCTTATCAAACGCCTTACTAAAGTCCATGTATATGACATCTACAGCCCTTCCTTCATCGATCAACTTGGTCACTTCCTCGAAGAACTCTATTAAGCTGGTAAGGCACAATCTCCCCCGCACAAATCCTTGTTACCTATCACTGATAAGCGCATTCTTTTCCAAATATAAATAGATTTTATGCCCCAGTACCTTCTCCAGCAACTTTCCCATCACTGACATCAGGCTCACTGGTCTCTAGTTACCTAGAATATCCATACTACCCTTCTTGTACAGGGGGACAATATGAGCAACCCTCCAGTACTCTGGCACCTCACCTGTGTTTAAGGATGCTACAAAGATATCTGGTAGGACCCCAGCTATTTCTTCTCTTGCCTCACTCAGCAACCTGGGATAGATCCCATTCGGTCCTGGAGATTTGTCCACCGTAATAACCCTTAGCCCACCCAACAGATCTTCCCTACTTATGTCAACGTGATCTGGAGTAATCAAACTTCTGTCTCTAATCTCAGCATTCATCATGTCCCTCTCTTCAGTGAATACTGATGCAAAGTTATCATTCAGTATCTCACCAATTTTCTCAGGTTCGACACACAGCCTTCCTTTCTTATTCTTAAGTGGACTAATCCTTTCTCTAGTTATCCACTTACTTCTTATATAAGAATAAAAGGCTTTGGGATTCTCCTTAATTCTGCTCGCTAAAGCTATTTCATGACTCCTTTTTGCCCGCTTGATTCCTTGTTTAAGTCTGGTCCTACTCTCCCAATATTCCTCCAGGGCCCATTCTGTTCTTAGCTGCCTGGTCCTTATGTACGCTTCCCTTTTCCTCTAGGCTAGTCGTACGATTTCTCCACAGTTCACGAATCTTGCCCTTCCTATCCTTTGCTTTCAACGGGACATGCCTGTCCTGCACTATCTTTAACCTATCTTTGAAAGCCTCCCACATATCAAATGTGGACTTCCCTTCAAATAGCTGTGTCCAAGCCACATTTCCCAGCTCCTGCCTAATTTTGAAATAATTAGCCTTGGCCCAGTTTAGTACTCTTCCCTTAGGACCACTCTCATCTTTGTCTACGAGTATTCTAAAACTTACAAAATTGTGGTTACTATTCCCAAAGAAATCTCCCACTGTAACTTATACCACCTAGCCTGGCTCATTCCACAACACCAGGTCCAATATGGCCCCTTCCCTCATTGGACTATTGATATACTGCTCTAGGAAACTCTCCTGGACACTTCTTACAAATTCTGCCCCATCCAGACCTCTGGCACTAAGTGTATTCCAGTCAATGTTGAGAAAACTAAAATCTCCCATCATACCCTTCCTTCAACCAAGTCTCTGTGATTGCAATAACGTCATACTCCCAGGTATGAATCCAAGCTCTAAGTTCATCTGCCTTACCCACTGTACTCCTTGCATTAAAGTATATGCACTTCAGGCCACCAGTTCTTTTGCGCTCATCTGCTCGCTGCCTACTCTTCCCCTTATTAATGCTAACTTCATGATTCTTACAGACCCCGGTTCCATCTCACTGTCTACTAGTCTTCTCTTCTGGCTCCCAGCCCCCTGCCACATTAGTTTAAAATCTCTCAACAGCAGTAGCAAAACTCCCCCAAGGACATTATTTCCTGTCTGGTTCAGGTGTAGACCATCCAATTTGTAATAGTCCCATCTTCCCCAGAACTGATCCCAATGTCCAACAAATCTGAACCCCTCCCTCCTACATCATCCCTCAAGCCAAGTGTTCATCCTGCCTATTCTTTCATTTCTACACTGGCTAGCACGTGGCACTGGTAGAAATCCCGAAATCACTGCCTTTGAGGTCCTCCTTTTTAACTTCTCTCCTAGCTCCCTGAATTCTGCTTTCAGGACCTCATCTCGTTTTTTACTTATATCGTTGGTGCCTATATGCACCAAGACTACTGGCTGTTCACCCTCCCCTTTCAGAATGCTCTGCAGCTGATTGGTGACATCCCTGACTCGAGCACCTGGGAGGCAACATACAATCTGGCAGTCTCGATTTTGGCCACAGAACCGCCTATCTACTCCCCTTACAATAGAATCCCCAATAACTATCGCCCTATGAGTCTTTTTCCCGCCCTTCTGAACAGCAGTGCCCGCCATGGTGCCATGATCTTGGCAACTTCTGCCTTACCCTGGTGAGCCATCTCCCCCAACATTATCCAAAACCATATACCTGTTTTGGAGGGAGATGACCACAGGGGACACCTGCACTGCCTTCCTACTCTTTTTCTGCCTTTTGGTCACCCATTCACTGTCTCCCTCAGCAATTCTAACCTGCGGTGTAACCAGTTTACTAAACATGCAATCCACGACCTCCTCAGCATCGCGGATGATCCACAATGAGTCCAACCACAGGAATGAGCTGCCAGAGGAAGTGGTGGAGGCTGGCATAATTGCAACATTTAAGAGGCATTTGGATGGGTATATGAATAGGAAGGGTTTGGAGGGATATGGGCTGGGTGCTGGCAAGTGGGACTAGATTGTGTTGGGATATCTGGTCGGCATGGGTGGGTTGGACCGAAGTGTCTGTTTCTATGCTGTACATCTCTATGACTCTATGTGGTCAAGCAAGAGCTGCAGCTGGGTACATGTCTTGCAAGTGTAAGAGTCAGGGACGTCAGCCACGTCCCTGAGCGCCCACATCAAGCAAGAGGCACATGCCACAGGTCTGAGGACACCTGCCATTGTAAGCCTTAGTTTTAACTCAACTAACTAATACCAACAATGCACTTAAATATATGGAAGAAAAGAAAGAGAAAAAAAAAGGCCTTACCTTACAGAGTCTTTTTCTTCTGGTTAGGGAAGGGGGACGTGGGGTCAGGAGGGAGATACTACACGTGACGTATCTCAGGATTAGCCGCTTCCCAAATTTACACGAAGTCCTTACCTTCCCGGCACCCTCCTGGTCTCCACGTCACCTTCGCTCTGTCTCCCACTGCTGCCGGACAGAAAAAAGGCCTTTATTGATTTTTTTAAAAATCTTTACAGTACAGAACACAGTTTGGTTCTGTACTGTAGAATTTCAAGGTAACAAACAAACATTCAAGTTTGATTCTATCCAAATAAACCAAAGGCATTTCTTACTTGAACAAGACTAGATTTACATGCACTTGAGACAGAAGGAAGGTCCAATAACAGAACCCAATTTCACTTCAGCAGGAAGACTTAGAGCATGATCTTTCTCCACCACGTCTCAGTGGCAGCTGCCCCAAGCTTTAGTGCGTCCCTCAGCAGAGTTTTGATCTGATCCAATAGCTGTAGAATAACTTATCACTGGCAGCTTCTGCTGTTTAACGTGTCTGCAGTTCTGTATGGCTGCTTCACGCTTACAAATGCTTTACCTAGATGCACGTCACTTCAATGCATAATTACAATAACAGCTCACTTTTATATCACTTTTAATATTTTAAAATGTCCCAAGAACCTTTACAGTGCTTCCATTCAAGAACAAATAAAATGCTGATAATACTCAGCAGGTCAGGTAGCATCTATGTACAGAAACAGAGTTAATAGGCCAGATTTGCAGCCTTGAGGAAGGTAAGGCAAGTCAGGAGATTTCCAGCTCAGCTCACCTGCCTTGGGAGAAAGTGTCTGTATGGAAGTGATCTTCAGTGCTGAGGCCGGAACAGTGGGAAGGAAGGCATTGGTGGTGGTGGGGGGGAGGGGGTGTCACGGGGAAGGTGGCAAGTGTCAGTTGCAGTTGAGCAATCCAACATTGGAAATATTATGGATGTAGCCACAGAGGCAAAGGTGCAATCACACCTGCAATGTTGTGCTCAGTTTTGGTCTCCTTATCTGAGGAAGGATGTTCTTGCTGTAAAGGGAGTGCAGTGATGGTTTACTAAATTGTTTCCTGGGTTAGCAGGACTGACATATGAGAAGAGGTTGAGTTGGTTAGGATTCTACTCACTGGAGTTTAGAAGTGAGAGGGATTAGAATAAAATTCAAAATGCTTACTTTGGTGTCGTGGAAATTTATCCCAGTAACATGCCCTCATGCTATGGTACAGTCCCTCATGACCCCATGCCAGGATATTGTTACGACACAGGGTAAACCCTCCTGTTTAATTTAAACAGAAACACAGAAATAATTTATCCTGTGCAGTAATCTGTGAAAATTCGAGAGGCTAAGAACTATTAAAAGTAAAACTGAGCAACTTTATTTCTTAAAGAATAAAAGACAATAATTAAGTAACAACTATTTACAACTCCTTCCTCTAACCTATCTTTTACTTTCCCCTATACAATACTGATTCGATAGCGGTCCAGATTAAGATTTACAAAACAAAACTTCTTATCTCAAAACCAGGCACCTTTCAGTTCTTCTCTGTATTGCTGTCTTCTTTTCTTCATCTTAGGGATTCTGCTTCACAGGTTACTGATTGATAAAGATATCTTTAAGAGAGCTATTTTTTGGGCAGTCTTAATATGCTGGTGGCTTGGCAACTGTTCAATTTTCCCTGGTCTTATACTCCCAAAGCATCGGATTGTGTCATTGGCTTTTTAGAGTGTCAATATACTAAATTCAAACTTAATAGGAATTTGGTATTTTTCAGGGTATAATTTAAACTGATTGGCCTAATTCAAATCTGTTTTTGTCTCCACGTAACCTAGCTACTTAAGTTGTTCAACCAAGTGTTACATTGTTACCTTATTGAGAACACTTGGTGCTGTGTCAGATAGATTTGCTAGCTTCTAACTCTCTTAAAGGTAGAGTATACCCACATCTTCATAACAATATGCCCCTCCCAGTCTCTTATCCCAAGTCATACACTTTCATGGCCACTGTATAAAATCAACGAATCCTAGAGGCTCAGGTAGCTGTTCTTTTTAAAAGGCTTTAGAAAAGGTCATCCATTGATAGATTTCTATGAGGTTCAAGAAAAAAACCTTCCTCTCACAGGCCAAAAGCATTGCCAAAAAATGAACTTCTCAGTGAAAGATCTGTTTGGAAATGATAAGATTTGTGATCAAAAGTAACATGAGAGATTGCAGACTCAAGTAAACATAGTTTGAGAGTGTAACAATACATCAAAGCAGATTTTGTCTTGAAATGGAATATAAGAATGCTCCAGAGAAAAAACTCTAAGAGAATGTTGCTTCTGATTTGGACTGGAATAGATTTCAGTTCATTGTACATTATAGGGTAACTTTTGTATGGGGCTACAGGGGCAATTTAGCAGGATCGCACCTGATTTATTATTCTTGTAGTTATGAGGAATGCTAAGCCTATAGTATGAAATAGTTTTTCATGTTTTACACAATGTTAGCCCTCCCATGTCAGGTATGCTGTTGATGAGGAGTAATGTAAAGCTCCTCTAATTGCATCCCAACAATGTACCTTAACAAGAGCCATAGAAGAGCACCCCTTACTACCTTCATTTAACATTGCTTCCTATCCATTATGACATCTGAGTACAACTGATGATATAATACAAATCAGTTGAAGCCACTTAACATTGCAACCTTCTCCAATTCTGCAATCCTCTGAGAACTCTGCATTTCTTAATCTCTGATCTCTTGTCAAAGCCTGCCTTTATTTAGCCTACCTGACGCATCAGCTCTCTTGGACCTAAGTTCTGCAATTTTCTTTCCTTCATGTCTGCATCTCTCCCTCTCTCTCTCTCTCTCTCTCTCCTTTTGCTATGAGTCTTATCTCTTAGATGAAGCACTTATTCACCTGACAAAGTTGGGCATGCTGTCAAATTACAGTATATCTGAACACGGCTAAAGATCTATCGTTGTAGTACCTAATACTGCATTAAAGTTACTATATGAATTAAGTTGTTGCTCCTGTTACAGACAACTCATATCCACAGACAGTTCACATTCTACAGATGCTAACAGCTGGATAGAGAACTTGAGCTGTTGATGCTTTGGAGAGACTCTACTAGGTAGTTGCTCATCTTCCTTCTATGTATTTTTGTTGGTTTGCCTCTGTCTCTCTGTACATAACAATATTTGAAAATATATATTCGGAAATAATATTGCCTTGAAACAACACTTAATAATTTGTTAAAGGAATTTGGAAAACGTTTTCCCCATTAATTGATCTGTGTCACTTGAATCATGTCCATAAATTACTCTATGTGCTTCTGGCGCAATTACTTCTGATACTGTGCCTGACCTTAAAGCATGTTCCCAGAGAGTAACTGTCCTGACACACAGGAAAGGTCAGTTGTCCCAAGGCACTTTGCAGCTGTGACCCATGATTTGGTGCTGGTAGTCCTGTTTACTCAATTTGGCAGGCCAACCATTCAAATCTTATTTATAAAGCTGCACTCAATGATTCGAATCTCTCTGCCAGTTTGGGTGTGTATGTGCTTTCTCCATTGGGATATTTTTAGAATGCAGCAGGAAGGGTATGGCAAGCAAACCAGACACTATACAAACAAACTGCCTTTTCTAATTCCACCCCAGCTCTTTTTGTAAGGAATAATGCATGTTTAAAAAAAAGACTTCTCTTGACTACAAGGCTGTCTACATTCAAACACCCCTTTGCAATCATTGCAAATACTCTAGGGGTTAAATACAATAAAAACATCTCTCTACACACCTGCTTCTGTTCAGACAGCAGAGTCTTTTGATTTATTAACTTGTTTGTTGCTGAATCCTATTTACTTGGGAAAATTATTCACTGACTTAAAATTTGAAGTGGAACGTTGTTAAGGTTTGTGTGTTTTATGAGTAAAATACATCTAGTAGTCAATGCGATTAGGTAATTAGCATTCAAACTTTTACCTTACTAAATAAATAGGCACACATCTTAGATGCCCAGCAAACTTTAACCTTTATTTTACTGTTGTAAATCAAGCTTATTGTCTAAGAGGTGGGAAAAGGTTTGTGTGGGGCATTGATAGCACTATGAACCAAGTATAGACCAAGCAGGCTGTTTCTGTGCAGTGCTTGCTGTGTAATACACTCGGATGCCTCCCCTTGTAACCTAGACTCTGAAATCAAATTCTTATCCTTTCACAGGTCTCAATATTCTTTCTGGGTGGAAAAGACACAGCCAACATGATTAAACCAAGCTGTAATATTACTTTAGGAGACGTGAGAGAATGGTATGAGACATGCCACACCAGCTGACCTCACTGCCCCATAGAGAAGAACAGAAGATTAAGGACAATTGTTGGATCAAGAAACTAAATCCTGATTCCACTTATAAAATAATATATTCCTTGATCCTGTCTCCCAGCAAGCAGATCTGCTCCAAGGGAGGGTGGGTAGGAGAATTGGCACTGCAGTGTTGTAATCCCATTTTTTTTTTCTGCTGGAAATATAGGATTGGTTAACTTATTCCATTTTACTGGACAAGTCTAGCACAAGCATTCATTGCAGAGTATTCACTGCAGAATAACCTTGAAAATTCTAACAGGACGAGACAGGTTAGGTGCTGTCAGGAATGTTCCCCTTGTGGGGAAGTCCAGAACCAACTCATTTGAGTGCACATGACAATAAAGGTTTTTCTGCTCTATTGTATTTATAATTTAAGAAAAAGGGATAAACCTTTTAGAACTGAGATGAGGAGAAATGTCTTCACCCAGAGGGTTGGGAATTTGCAGAAATCTAAAAGTGGTTAAGGCCAAAATATTACATGATTTCCAGGAGGAGGTAGATATAGCCCTTGTAGCTAAAGGGATGTGAGTGTGGGTGCTTTGGGGTATTGAGCTCAATAGGCAACCACGATCATACTGAATGGCGGAGCAGGCTTGACGGGTGGGATGGCCTACTCCTGCTCCTGTCTTCTATGATACTATGAAAAAAATAAAATCCTTAATGGAAGCTTTCTAAGTTTTATTGCTTTATTTTCCCTACCTATAGACACATTATATTGGGGCAGCATTCACAGTATAACATTTATTCAGAATACAGACCCTATGTTTTCTGCAGTGATTTCATTTTTTTTAAATGAAACTGGTGCTTCAGACTGGCCCTCAGTTCAATTGAAAATAATGAAACTAGTGGGAGAAAGCAGGCTGGAGGTGGGGTGAGGCTGCCACGTTGTGATCCTACAGCAGCCATGATTCAAAATCTATCTTCAAGGTGGTCTAAAGTAGTCTGCTCTAAACTGAGTGTCCCATTACTGACACACGGGAGATGCAAGTACATGGCAGATGCAGTGTAGTGTGGATAAGTATAAAGTTATCCACTTTAGTAGGAAAAGCAGATTGGCAGAGTGCTATTTAAATGGTGATGGAATAGGAAATATCGATGTACAAAGGGACCTAGGGGTCCATCCTTATGGCTTCTCAATGTATCTGCAGGCTTTGACAGGGTTGACTATTGAAAATTTGCTCCAACACTTTCCCCTGTGATCTAGTTGGATAAAACACCACTCGACTTGTTCTACTCTTATCAGTGCAGTCACAGCCGGTGAATCACCAGCAATGACTTCTTTTCTCATTCCTACACCATTACTTCTGGTAGTTCCCCAGGGAACAATCATTTGTCCCCTCCTATTTATTTGCAGTCTGTTTGCAACATCAACCAAAGGCACAACATTAGTTTTCACATGGGGCTAGATTAGAGTGGTGCTGGAAAAGCACAGCAGTTCAGGCAACATCCGAGGAGCAGTAAAATCGACGTTTCGGGCAAAAGCCCTTCATCAGGAATACAGGCAGAGAGCCTGAAGAGTAGAGAGATAAATGAGAGGAGGGTGGGGGTGGGGAGAAAGTGGCATAGAGTACAATAGGTGAGTGGGGGAGGGTTTCCAGCATCTGCAGTCATTGTTTTTACCTATTAGTTTTCACATGGACACTCATGATAGCCAGCTGTACCATACCATCACCTCTCTCAACCAATCAATTGTCTTTAAGTTGTCTGTCTGTTTGTATTGGATAAGCAGAAAGATCCCCCAACTTTGCATGCCACTGAATGAAGTTCATTACCCTTCCACCGATTCTATTTATCTTGTCAATTGCCTGAGGTTGAACCAGGTTGATCACACAATTGGTGTTATACTTCATCACAAAATGAGCTTCCCACCAGATTTCAACATCTATCAATAATTTTGTCCAGTTCCACATCTATAACAGTGCCTGACTCCCTCCCTATCCCATCTTATCAGCTGCTGAACTTTCTTTTTACCTCTGAATTCAACTATTCCAATGCAGTGCTGGCCATCTTCTACCCTCCATAAACCTAAGATCATTTACAATGCAGCTGCCTTTGGCTTAACTCCCAACAAGTCCCATTGACCCATTTCCTCTATATTTACCGACTCACATTGGCTTGCAATTAAGCAACTTCTCGATTATAAGCTTCTCATCCTTGTTTCCAAATACCCCTCATGACACTACCCCTCCCAATCTCTGTATTCTCCCCCTCAGTAAAACCCAGAGATCTCTATATTCTACAACTCCTGCCTCTTCAGCATTCCCAATTTTAATCACTTCTCCATTGGCAACCAAGAAGTTAGCCTCCACAGTTCCAAATTCTGGAGTTTTCTCACTAAATCTCTTCATCACTTTACATTTCTTTCCTTCTGTAATGTGCTTCTTAAAATAAGTGTCTTTGGCCAAGTTGTGTTTGTATGATTTCTTACATGGATTGGTATCAAATTTTGTTTAATAACACTTGGTATGTGTGTTGGGGTGTTTTATTCCATTGAAGATGCTGTATAAATGCAAGTTTAATGCTATTATTGTAATGAAGGAAACACAACAGTAAATTTACATGCAGAAAAGTTCCACGAGCAGTACAATGAAAATAATGATCTTTTTTAAGGTGCTGACGTACAAAATCAATATTGACCACAACGCTGGGGAGAAGTCCTCCCTTCTTCTTAGAAACAGCACCATTTCTAAGTAGACAGGAGGTTAGCTTAGCATCTTATCTGAAAGACAGTTTTTCAACGGTACTGAAATTGCAAGCGTTATTTTGTACTCAGGTTTCTGGGGTATGACCTGAAACTCTGACTGGGAAGTGAGAGAGCTACCACCAAACCATACCTGGAATTTTCTGGTTGAGGTAGTGTGGAGCTCTCAACCCACCAACACAAGCCACAATGGACTTGTGAACCTTTTCTGAACACCAAGGTAGGTCTCACATCAGATGTAAATTGCCAGGTCCAAATCTTGCAAGACCAGATACAGTGACATCACTGAATGAGCATATGAGCAAATTCAGCAGAGAATTGTCAGGTATTACAGAACCAACCCAATTGGAACAAAGTAATAAAATACACCTAACCAAGTGACCAAGTGTTGATTTTTTAATGTAATTTGATTGTTTTCGCACAATCATAATTAATCTATTCAGGCACAATCTTGGACCTGTACGATATTTAATTTCTTAACTTTGCCTGAAACAGTAAGAGTTCCATTTGTCTGGCACAATAAACTCAGTCAGACCTTTTAACTCTACATTTGAAGTCAGTGCTGTGTCAACACTTAACAACTCAGCAGCGTCATTCAACAGCAAATTTTATACTGTCCTTTCAATGTGGTGGAACATCTCAGCCACTTCACAGGTCCTATGGATTAGGCCAGACCACTCAAAACATACTTAAGCAGGCAGCCCAGATCATAACTTTGGAATTTGCTTTGGTAAGTGTACAGTGAGAATTACCTGGAGTAAGCTAGCTTGATTGACTACTAGATTTTAAAACAGACAGAAATTTATTCACAAAATTACACAATGAAATACAAAGAACAGAATAAAGAACCCATACGGAACTCACCTCACTCAATTTCCTCTCAATTTGATAAGGTCCACTAAACCTGGCTTTTAAAGGTTCACCTGTTACTGCAAATAACAACAATACCTTATCCCTAATTGCAAAATTGTGAATTTTTGATTTCTTTTTCGCTTCTTGTTTCACTGTATGCAGTGATACTTTTAAATGCTGTCTAGCCAACTCTCCAGCTCTATTTAATCATTCTCTAAAATTTGCCACATAGTCCAAATGGATGGTCTCTGAATTCTGCTTATTATAAATGACCTGGATGTAGGCGTAGAAGGATGGGTTAGTAAATTTGCAGATGACACTAAGGTAGGCAGAGTTGTGGATAGTGCCAAAGGATGTTGTGGGTTACAGAGGAACATAGGTAAGATGCAGAGCTGGGCTGAGAAGTGGTAAATGGAGTTTAATGCGGAAAAGTGTGAGGTAGTTCACTTCGGAAGAAATATCAGGAATTCAGAGTACTGGGCTGCTGGTAAAATTATTGGCAGTATAGATGAACAGAGAGATCTCAGTGTCCAAGTGCATAAATCCCTGAAAGTTGCCACCCAGGTTGATAGGGTTGTTAAGATGTCATATGGTGTGTTGGCGTTTATTCCTTAATCAACCTCTGATCACCTTGTACACTCTGAGGCAGTTGTCTAACTCCCCTTCTGCTTTTTGTTACTAGTCCAACAAAACTCCCAGACTTGTCCTGTTTTCCTATATCTGGCTTTCTCCTAGCCCACCAACACTGTGATTTTGTGTGGCCGACTTTATTACAATGAAAACACCAGAACCTTTTAATTTATTTGTCCCCTCAAGGGTTTCTTTGTTACCCTGTGGTAAATTATCTTTATGATCTTCACTGAGATCTACCTTTCCCTTTCTATGTGAGGATTTCTCTTCGCCCAATTTCTATCCCTCATGGACTGAAATTGATTCTGGAAGCCAAACCATGTTTTATGGACCAGCTCATAATCATCAGCCTCTTCAGCTGCTAACCTTGCTGTTTTAACTCTCTGCTCTTCTACACGAGCTCGCACTACTTCAGGCAGTGAATTTTTGAATTCCTCCAAAATAATTACCCATCTAGGGGATCATAGGTTTGCTCGATCTTGAAAGCTCTTATTCATCTATCGAAATTGCTCTGTTTGATCCTTTCAAACTCAATATAGGTTTGACCAGAGTCCCTCCTTAGATTCCTGAAACATTGTCTATAGGTTTCTGGTACAAGCTCATATGCACTGAAAGTGGCTTTTTTCACCTCCTCATATTCCCCAGATACCTCCTCTGATAGAGATGCGAATACCTCACTTGCCCTACCTACAAGTTTCCTTTGGATCAACAAAACCCACATTGCCACTGGCCACTGCATTTGTTTAGCCACCTTTTCAAATGAGATGAAAAAGGCTTCCACATCCTTCTCATCAAATTTATGCAATGCTTGAACATACTGAAACAGTTTCTCACTGGGCTTCTGACTACCAGGGGCTTGCTCATTCTCACTCTCTTCCTCACTAAGCCTACCCTCAGCCTTTATCTCCAGCCTTTTAAGCTGACTTTCCTTTTTAAGTGTCAGTTTTTGAAGTTCAAAAGCTCTGTCTTTTTTTTTCTGCTCTCTCTTTTTACCTCTCTTCTGTTGCTCTCTTTTTCTTTCTGTTCTGCCGCTCTCTTTTTCCCTCTCATCTGCTTTTAATCGTAACTCAAACTGTTTCGTTTCTGCTGCTCTTTCCTTATCTCTCACCTCCAACTCAAGCTGCTTCATTTACAATTGAATTCTTGCCATCTCTACAGATTCTGATGGTTTCTCCAGCAAGGTTAAATGCTGAGCTAGTGCTGTAATTATCTCTTCTTTCCTCACAGAAGCAGGCAGATCCAATTTCAGCTTCTCTGCAGCTTGGGCTGATTCACTATTTGCAAAACTTCCAAAGTCAGCACATCCAGAAAACTTTTGGCACCTAAAAGAGCCAATACTATCCAATGCTTTGTCTATGCAACCAAACCAACACCCAAAATAAAGACACTGGCACCTACCACTCATCGTTTAAATTCCCAGTTGAACCCCAATCTGTTATAGACCAGGGCAGACCACTCAAAACATTCTTAAGCAGGTGGCCCAGACCATAACTTTGCAATTTGTTTTGGTAATTGTATAGTGAGAATTACCCAGAGTAAGCTAGTTAGGTTGACTGCTACATTTTAAAACAGGCAGAAATTTATTCACCAAATTACACAATGAAACCCATGGGAGACTGATTAGCAAGATTAGATCTCACAGAATACAGGGAGAACTAGCCATTTGGATACAGAACTGGCTCAAAGGTAGAAGACAGAGAATAGTGTTGGAGGGTTGTTTTTCAGCCTGGAGGCCTGTGACCAGTGGAGTGCCACAAGGATTGGTGCTGGGTCCTCTACTTTTTGTCATTTACATAAACGATTTGGACGCGAGCATAAGAGGTACAGTTAGTAAGTTTGCAGATGACACCAAAATTGGAGGTGTAGTGGACAGCGAAGAGGTTTACCTCAGATTACAACAGGATCTGGACCAGATGGGCCAATGGGCTGAGAAGTGGCAGATGGAGTTTAATTCAGATAAATGCGAGGTGCTGCATTTTGGGAAAGCAAATCTTACCAGGTCTTATACACTTAATGGTAAGGTCCTAGGGAGTGTTGCTGAACAAAGAGACCTTGGAGTGCAGGTTCATAGCTCCTTGAAAGTCCTAGGTGAGTCACAGGTAGATAGGATAGTGAAGAAGGTGTTGGGAAAGTTTCCTTTACTGGTCAGAGTATTGAGTACAGGAGTTGGGAGGTCATGTTGCAGTTGTACAGGACATTGATTAAGCCGCTGTTGGAATATTGCGTGCAATTCTGGTCTCCTTCCTATTAGAAAGATGTTGTGAAACTTGAAAGGGTTCAGAAAAGATTTACAAGGATGTTGCCAGAGTTGGAGGTTCTGAGCTATAGGGAGAGGCTGAACAGGCTGGGGCTGTTTTCCCTGGAGCGTCAGAGGCTGAGGGGTGACCTTATAGAGGTTTACAAAATTATGAGGGACATGGATAGGATAAATAGGCAAAGTCTTTTCCCTGGGGTCGGAGAGTCCAAAACTAGAGGGCATAGGTTTAGGGTGAGAGGGGAAAGATATAAAAGAGACCTAAGGGGCAACTTTTTCACGCAGAGGGTGGTACATGTATGGAATGAGCTGCCAGAGGATGTGGTGGAGGCTGGTACAATTGCAACAGTTAAGAGGCATTTGGATGGGTATATGAATAGGAAGGGTTTGGAGCAATATGGACCAGCTGCTGGTAGGTGGGACTAGATTGGGTTGGGATATCTGGTGGGCATGGACGGGTTGGACCGAAGGGTCTGTTTCCATGTTGTACATCTCTATGACTCTATGAAACATAAAGAACAGAATAAAGAACCCGTACAGAACTCAGTCTATCCAAACTAGACTTAATTATGCTGTTCCACATATACACAATAGTTCCAATAAGCAAACCCCCTTAAAATACAGTAAAAAAAGGATCAAATGCTTATAGGTAGAAGTTAGAAGGGCAGAAAGAGAAAGAGAGTCTGTTTTCACACAGCTCAAGAAGGGCTTTTGCCTGAAACGTCGATTTTACTGCTCCTTGGATGCTGCCTGAACTGCTGTGCTCTTCCAGCACCACTAATCCAGAATCTGGTTTCCAGCATCTGCAGTCATTGTTTTTACCTCAGCTAGAGAACTGACCACTCCTCTTTCATTATACAGGTCACTTCCAAAACATGACCACTTTGGCCTGAAGTCTTGTCTGTTTACTTATAAACAAAAAGGCCTCTCAATACCCTTTAATCTCTGTACCAAACCAGTCTAATCGGCACAGAGCGCATTTACAACCCCTCTGATAAAAACCAAGGACATAATGTCCTTGAGAAAAGGAACCGCTATTAGAAAAAAAGGAACCAGCTTTGTGACACCAAGAGCTTTGATAAACAAGACCTAACACTAAGTCAAATACAGAGATAGGTGCCAAAAATGTTGACCAAAGTGATAGGACAATGGCATTGTCTTAACGAGAAGAGAGATATGGAGAGGTGAAGAATTTTAGGAAGGAAATTCTACAGCTTAAGACATATGTACCTGAAGGCACTGTCATCAAGGATGGAATTTGGAGAGATACAAGAAATCAGAATAGAGATCTGCGGGGGTTGTAAGTGTGGAGGAGTTACAGAAGTGGAGAAAGCCAAAGTTGTGGAGTTATTTGAACACAAAATTAGAATTTTAAAATTGAGGCATTGACAGACCAAGAGCAGCCATAAGTCTGCAAAGATGGTTGAGGTGGGACTTACACAAGTGAAGATACAGACAGCAGGATTTGGAAGAATGGCATTAAACTTTATTCAGTGGGAGTAGGACTCACGTCTACGAAGCAGAAGGCTATCGGTCAAATCCCAAATCCGAGAGGCAGATCATCCAGGCTAACACATCATTGCAAAACCAAGAGAATGCTATGTCAGACTTAGTCTTTAGGATAAGGTGTAACTTCAAGATCAGGTTTGTTCGGTCAAGTGATATTATTTGTAGAGAGTTCCCCACACTCTCAAATAATGTCACTGAAAACAGATTACTTGATCAGTATCTCGACGAGTAAATTGGCTGATAAGGTTACCAACATCACAACAGGATCTATATCTCTAAAATATGCAAATTGATTGTAAAGTGTTTTAGCATATCCAGAGTGCATAAGAAGGATATAGGAATGTACTAAATTGGAGGATTGTAGGACAGAAGCCAACAAAGCCTGGGAACAAGATTATAATCAAAATTATAATCCAGATTCAAGTATGTTTGGAGGTGCAGGTGTTGTACTTGGGTGGACAAAGTTAAAAATCACACAACACCGGCTTATAGTCCAACTGGTTTATTTGGAAGGTCAGGCAGCATCCAAGGAGCAGGAAAATCGATATTTCGGGCAAAAGCCCTTTATCAGGAATCAAGCTTTTGCCCGAAACGTCGATTTTCCTGCTCCTCGGATGCTGCCTGACCTGCTGTGCTTTTCCAGCAAAAGAGCACACCCGTGAACTAAACACATTGATCAGGACTTTGGATCCAGTCCTTCATTGTTCCCTATGAGCTCTCATTCCACGTAATTCTCGCATTGGCGACTTCTACTGCCTTCCAAAGAGACACAAAGCCAACACACCAGGACGTCCCATCATATCAGGCAATGGGACCCTGTGTGAGAACATCTCTGGCTATATCAAAGGCATCTTGAAACCCATTGTACAGGGGACCCCCAGCTTCTATCGCAATACTACAGATTCCTTACAGAAACCCAGCACTCACGGACCAGTAGAACTGGGAACATTCCTCGTCACAATGGACATTTTAGCACTCTACACCAATATCCCCTCTGATCTAAACTCTGGTTTCCAGCATCTGCAGTCCTCACTGTTGCCTGGTTTAATTGGAAGCACTAGCTTTTGGAGCGCTGCTCCTTCATCAGGTGGTTGTGGAGGTTATGATTGTAAGATACAGAATTTATAGCAAATGTTTACAGTGTTATGTAACTGAGATGATATATTGAAAAAATCCTGGATTGTTTGTTAAGTTTTTCATCTTTTAGAATGGGCATGTTGGTTTCAGTTCTTTCAAATGTAAACCCCTGGACTTTTTTTGAAGTTACATTCTCAAGTGAACAATAACAATAGGTGCCATGTCAGCTCAGATGGTGTGAAGATAAAGTCCATCTGTCTGTGCCCCAGTGTTCAGACTGATTCAATTTCTAAAAAAAAGTGGGGTCACCTATAGTGTGACATGAACCCAAGTTCCCGGTTGAGGCTATCCCCATGGGTACCGAACTTGGCTATCAGCCTCCACTCAGCCACTTTTCGTTGTTGCCTGTTCCGCAGTCCTCCTCGGAGGATGGTCACCCAAGGTTCGAGACTGAAAGTCCTGGTCGGCTGAAGTGTTCCCCGACTGGGAGGGAACACCCCTGGCTGGTGATTGTTGTGCGGTATCCATTCATCCGTTGCCGTAGCCTCTGCTCGGTCTTGCCAATGTACCATGCCTCAGGGCATCTTTGCCTGCAGGTTATGAGATAGACAATGTTGGCCGAGTCACATGAGTACCTGCCACACACATGGTGGATGCAGTCGCCACATGTAATGGTGGTATCTGTGTCGACACTTTGACATGTCTTGCAGCGTCTGGCATGACAAAGTTGTATGGTGTTGGCCTGAAGGCTGAGCAGTTTGCTGCGAACAATGATTTGTTTGAGGTTTGGTGGTTGTTTAAAGGCAAGAAGCGGAGGTGTGGCTAAGGTCTTGGTGAGGTGCTCATCCTCATTGATAATGTGTTGCCACATTGAAGAACAACAAAGAACATGGCGTAGTTTTTCAGCTCCTGGGAAGTACTGGATAACGAAGGGTACCCTGTCTGTTGCAGCTCATGTCTGTCTCCTGAGGAGGTCATTATGGTTTCTTGCTGTGGCACAGGGGAAGTGGTGGTCAATAAGTTGAACATCATGCGACGTTCTTTGGAGGACATCTTTAAGTACTTCCAAGTGCCCATCACGTTCCTCCTCATCTGATCAGATTCTGTGTATGTGGAGGGCTTGTCTGTAGGGGATGGCTGTTTTAATATGTTTCAGGTGGAAGTTGAAGAAGTGTAGCCTTATGAGGTTATCCGTAGGTTTGCAATTGAGTGAGGTGCCCATCCTTGATGGAGATGCATGTGTCCAAGAATGAGACAGATACTAAAGTGTAGTCCATGGTGAGTTTGATGATGTGATGAAACTTGTTGATGTCACTATGTAGTTGATTCAGTGACTCCTCGCCATGGGTCCAGCGGAAGAAAATGTCATCAATGTACCTGGTGTATGGTGTTGGTTTGAGATCCTGTGCAGAGAAGAAATCTTCTTCCAACCTGTGCAAGAAAATGTTGGCATATTGGGGTACAAATTGGGGTCCGTGTGTCTGGATGAAGAACTGGTTGTCAAAAGTAAAAATATTGTGGTCGAGGATAAAGCGAATGAGTTATAGGACGGTGCTTGGAGCTTGTAAGGAATCTGTAGTATTGCGATAGAAGCTGGGGGTCCCCTGTACAATGGGTTTCAAGGTGCCTTTGACATAGCCAGAGATGTTCTCACACAGGGTCCCATTGCCTGATATGATGGGACGTCCTGGTGTGTTGGCTTTGTGTATCTTCGGAAGGCAGTAGAAGTCACCAATGTGAGAAGTACGTGGAATGAGAGCTCATAGGGAACTATGAAGGACTGGATCCAAAGTCCTGATCAATGTGTTTAGTTCACGGATGTGCTCTTTTGTTCAATCAGCTGATAGTTGTATGTAGTGTTCCTGATTGTTGTCGGTATACTTTCTTGCAGTGGTCCGATCTATTCTGAATGACGATGGCTCCTACTTTATCTGCTGGTTTGATGACAATGTTGTGATTGGTTTTGAGAGTATGGATGGCGGTGTGTTGTGATCAGGTGATGTTTTGCTCTACTTTGTGGGTTCAACTGATGAATCTGGCATTTATATATTTCCTGACGGTTTGAACATACATGTCAAGCCCAGGGCAGCGGCCCTCCGGTGGGGTCCAAGTTAACTCCTTCTTTGGTCGCTCCTCTATGGATTCCTGTGATGACTGTTCTAGTTCCTCGGCAGGCTCATTGGGATCACTGCTGGCATCTTGAAAGAATTCCCAGAGTCCCATTCATCTGATGAATTCCTCCGCTTCTGTTGCAAGACCCATGGGGTCCATTTTGGTGGTGAGGCAGAAATTGAGACTCCTGCTGAGAATCTCAATCTCTTTCGGTTGAGGGCTGTCGTTCAATAAGTTGACGATCAAATTCCCCATGGTGATAACGTTTTCCACTATGGTGCCAGGGCGTGCTTTGCTACTGCTGGTGGTGATGCCAAGTTTCTCCAGTTTCTTGATCTTGGTGTGCATATACATGGTATAGTTTTATTACCTTGCCTGTTTGGCAATGTCCCATAACTGTACTGCTGTATCCTGAGTGCAGGCTGAGAATGTGGACTCCATCTTAATTTCAAGGTTGTGGCGCCTCCTGTAGAGTTGGTGCATGAGATGATAAAGGAATTTGTGAGAGGTGAGGTGACAAAGTCTCTCTGCGTAGTCTGTGCTGTAGGTCAACTTGAATGAGTTGGTGATGTGCAATCCTTTTTGGATCTTTCCTGCTTTCCTGCATTTCTACAGAAACTTGATGTCTGTGTCGATATGTGTAATCTTCTTGGAGATCCTCTCCACTTTCGCCAGCAGTTGGTAGTGTCAATAATGGTTACGATTTGGATGTGCCGGTGTTAGACTGGTTCAGATTCAAGTAGTATGACATTGTGTCCGGCACACTGCATGGGTCTGTGTATAATGGTGTTTCCCTTCAAAGAATGTAATGTTGTGCAGACCTCTTTCTCTCTCAGACCAAGACACTTACTCTCCTTATTCTACATATGGTCACAGTCATTTTCTTTCCCAAAGAACTGAATCTGGGAAATCCTCTCCAGTGTGCAAACTGGACCAAATCTATGAGGCTGGGCTACATTGGAACAGGAGTAGACCATTCAGCCCCTCGAGCCTGTTCCACTATTCAATGAGATCATGGTGGATATGTGGCCCAATTCTATATACCTCCTTTGGCCCATTATCCCTTGATACTTTTCTTTAACATAAACATATTGACCTCAAGATTTAAAACTAACAACAGATCCTGTATTCCTGCCACTTGTAGAAGAGAGTTCCAAACATCTACTACACTTTGTGTGTAGAAATGCTTCCCAGCATCTCTCAAGCACGGTTTGGCCCTAATTCTCAGATGTCTAGTTCTAAAATCCTCAACCAGTGGAAATTGTTTATTTACCCTATCTTTTCCTGCTAATATCTTATTAATGTCCACCACACATCGAGGTGCCCCTCCTAGCCTTACCAGTTCAGTCGAAATGAAATGCCACATTTAATGCCACTGGGTTGTAGAGTTGTTGAAAAGATTACATATTTGAACATTGGCCTGTAATTAGTCCTCTATTCCAGAACTTTTATCAGGCTTTACTCCCATTTGCTTTCAGAGGTAATGGATCTATTTAGCCATAGCTGGGAGTTTGGTTCAAGAGTGCCAGAAAGCATTCACGTGTTGTTGGACTTGAACACTGCAGGTCTGGAAGCAAGGCTATTCAGAGTTCACCAAAAGCTTTAGCCTGAGTCTGCAAGGGACCCACTTACCAGGGTTAGCCATGGGAAGGTGCAACTGAGGACTTGCCAATGGAGAAGCTATACATTGTATGGCTATTAGCCAATACTGTAGGGTGAAAATGAGAAGCAAATTAATCTACAAAAGCAGAAAGCATGCTAACTCTCTTCATCCTCCAGGTACTATGCTGTACTACCTGAAATGCATCACCAACTACTTGGACAGCACCTTCGAAACCACATCCACTACAATCTGGAATGATAAGGGCGGTAGATATATGAGAGCACCACAATTTGAAAACGTCCCTGCAAGCCACTCACTCTCTCAACTTGGAAATATATTGTCATACTTCAGTGTCACTAGGTCAAAATTCTGGAAGTCTTTCCTGAACAGCACTGTGCTGTACCTATAACAAATGGACTGCAGTGGTTAAAGGAGAAAGCTCACCATCACCTTGTCAAGGGCAACTAGGATAGGAAATAAATGCTGGTCTAGCAGCAAAGTCCACATTCTTTGTATGAATGCTATAAATAAACAGCTGGAGAGATGGGTGGAGCACTGCCTAGAGTTATATTGAGGGAGAACACTAAAAGTAAGGGATTTCTAAATATTCCAAAGTCTTCCCATAGTGTTGGACCTGGGTACTGAACCCATAGTACAGTAAATTAGTGATTGACCAACTTGCCACAAGCAAAGCACCATATGCTGATGCTGTACCACCTAAACTTACCAAACATGTAAAACAAGCATTCCTACCAGAGTTGCACAAAATTCTCTTTCTCGGCAGAGGGAGAGGCAGGGTCCAGGATATGTGTGAGTCTCTACCAGAACAAGAGTAACTGCAGCAATTGTGACAATTACTGAGGTATCCTCTTACTGAGCATCATGGAAAAAGCATTTGCTTGTAATATCTTTGTCAGACTGTAGATCCTGACCGAACATATCTACCCTGACACTCAGGATGGTTTCTGAACTGAAAATCTACAGTTGATATAATCTTCTGACTTCAGCAACTGCAACAGAAATGCCATGAACAAAGAAGACCACTATCTCTTGCCTTCAACAATTTCACCAAAATGTTCACAATGCAAACAGAGGTGGTCTATCCAAGCAGCTGGAGGTCACATTATCCCCTTCCGATGACATGATGAGTGTTACTAGCTCTTAAGATTAGATTACTTACAGCGTGGAAACAGGCCCTTCGGCCCAACAAGTCCATACCAACCCTCCGAAGAGCAACCCACCCCCTCTGATTAATGCACCTAATACTGTGGGTAATTTAACACAGTTGAAACTTTATTGCTGGAACAGCACAGCAGGTCAGGCAGCATCCAGGGAACAGGAGATTCGACGTTTTGGCTGGAATTGAACCTGGGACCCTGGCACTGTGAGGCAGCAGTGCTAACCACTGAGCCACCATCGATTACTGTGGGGTCTGTTCTGTGTCTTTATTGAAATTGGCTACAAAATGGAAACTCACAGTTAGTGTTATATGGTAGAGGTCACATGACTACAGCAAGTCAGGAGACATGTTAGTCAATTGCATTTATAACCCAAACATCCCCTTTTCATACACAAACTAAGAAATTACAAACAATTACACACATTATCATCATGTACATTTTGAGTCACCCAATTTACTCAATATACCCCAGACTGTTCCTATGCATGAGCAGTTTGTTAATCTCATCAGCCTCTGCATTGCATTTAAATCAAACCAGTCTCTTAATGATACACAATGATTTGTCATTTGCTCTTCATTTGAGTAATGTAGACTACTTTTCCTAAACTAGACGTACTTTCAACTCCTTTGTGTGATATCCCCCCAGGGTGTTTGCACTCTGCTCTTTGCCTGTGAATGTTCTGCCCTTTGGGCCTGCAATACATTAGGCATGTTCAGTTCTATTAGAAGTTTGCTGTAATGGCCACTTCACAAATTTACTTCTTCTGCACGTTGATCATTTTTCTGATAGTACATTTCTCCTCTTTTTGTACATATGTTTTCACTGAAGACCCCTTAAGCCTAATATAAACCCAGCTTTAATTGAATCATCTTTTCATTATTCAAATTCATTGGATTCTATAAACTGAGTTAAATGAATCAAATATCAATCAACTAACTCTTTTCGATCTATGGGCCTAATACTGAACGTATCCCGTTTATAAGTTATGTTCACTTACATGTGAATGAGGAATAAGATTAGACCATTTGGCCCTTTGAACCTGCTCCATCATTCAATAAAATCACAGCTGATCTATTTTTAACCTCAACTCTACATTTCTGGATAGCCCCAAAAATGTTTTATCTCCTTGGTGATCAAGAATCTATCCACCTCTATTTTAAAAATATCTAAAGATTTGCATCCACTGCCTTTTAAGGAAGGGAATTCCAAAGACTCTCAATCTTCTGGAGAAAGAAAATTTCTTCATCTCCGATTGAAATGGGTGCCAGCTTATTTTTAAACTACATCTCCTTGTTCTGGATTCTCCCATAAAAGAAACATGCTTTCAACATCCATCCTATCAAATAGTTCAACATGTAACTTCAAGTCTTTTGAAATTCTGTATCTTTTTTTGGTTGTATAGAGAGATTTAGGATGCAATACACTTTTAAACAGTCTTTTCCCAACAGTGATAACACTATAGTTACACATAGCTGCTTAGACGTGTTAAGTATATCTGTTGCAATTTCATAATTTTGCCATTGCACATGGAAAATGTGCAAGTTCTGTTTCATATCACTTTTCATTTTAACTGGAGCTGAGAGAGGAAAAGTTGCAGCTTCAGAAATTGTATACTATCCAGAGTTGGCCTGTGTCTGTATTCTTTTTCAGTTCCTTTCGGTTAATTGTAACTTTTTTTTAGCTCTGAACATTGCTGAGTCTCTGTTATTACTGAGTGTTCTTACAGTTCTTCAACACTCAATGTCAGTGCTACTTCTAGCACCATGTTATGTGATCTTAAGGCAACAGTATGGAGATTTTATTTAACACTGACTGCAAGATGACAGTCCCCAGTCAGTGCCTCAAGGTAGAAATCATATGAATATGGCATATTGATATGGAGGAACATCCGAATTCTTTGAGCTTCATCCTCAACTAAGATACTGACACTCTTTGGTATTTTGTTCTGCTGCTGTCATTGCCTTCAGGTCATCTACACAGGGTGGCTGATAGAAGGCTATTCAACCTTGCTAGACTGAGATCTAAAACAAGGATAAGCTAAATCTCCACCAAAACATTGCTCTGTGCTTATGATGCAGCCCTAACATTCCACAGCAAGCAATATCTGCAGCAGCTAATGGATTGACTCCCTCGTGCATGTAAGAGTTTGGTTTGACCATCAGCATCAAGCTAACAAGATAACCTCCAGGATGTTGCAAAACTGCCATCCTTCAGCACTGACAATGTTCAGTTGGAGGTTTTTGATTTCTCTAGATTCCAAAATCACCAGTGGTCTGTCATTGTATTGCAGAAGCAATATTTCCAAGCTGAGGGACAATAGCAACCTGATTGTGAACACTAAACTAGATTAGAGTGGTGCTGTAAAAGCACAGCAGGTCGGGTGGATGGGGGTGGGGATGAAGGTGATAGGTCAGAGAGGAGGGTGGAGCAGATAGACGGGAACACTAAACTGCAATCTTGTGTCTGCAGTGTATTTCTTTACTATGGTGAGACTTGATGACCCCATTAGGAATAAATATAGTGCTGGAGAAATTACCAGGACTGAAAACTAACTGGACCCCTAGACTTGATGGCCTGCATTCTGTATTTTGAACAAAGCAGCTACAGAGATCACAGAAATATTACAATGCAGAAGTTACAGTGCATTTTATCAAGTGCTAATCTCTAGACATGTCTCTGTAACCCTGCACAACATTCCTTTTCAAATAACCATTCAGATCCCACTTGAATGGCTTATTGAACCTGCCTCTCTAAACTCCTAAAAGCACAGTGGGTGTACCTGCACCACATAGTTCACCAACACCTTCTCAAAGGCAATTAGGGATGGGCTTTGCCAATAAGATTCAGTCTCATGAACTCTCTCGGACAGTGTATTTCAGACATCAACCAGTCTTTGCATGACAAATAGAAACATAGAAAATAGATGCATAAGTAGGCCTTAGGCCCTTTGAGTCTGCACCACCATTCAATATGATCATGGCTGATCTTGCAATCTCAGTATCCAACTCCCACTTTCTCCTCACACCCTTTGATCCCTTTAGCCGCAAAGGCCATGCCGAGTTCCTTCTTGAATATAACTAAAGGACTGACCACAACAGCTTGCTCTAGGAGAGAATTCCACAGGTTCACAACTCTCTGAGTGAAGAAATTCTTCCTCCTCTCAGACCTGAATGGCCTACCCCTTATTCTTAGATTGTGACTCCTGGTTCTGGATTTCCCTAACATCGGGGACATTCTTCCCACATATAGCCTGTCCAGTCCCATCAGGATTTTATATGTTTCTATGAGATCACTCCACAGTTGTCTCTCATATCACTTGTGCATCTTTAACTAATTACTTTAAATCTATGCTTGTCGTTTTTTTCAATCTTCTTCTGGCACAACAAAGGTGGTAGTAACTTTAATTTTAATCTTTGAGAATTGCCTAGATACCATAAAGATCCCATGGGCAGAATTGTGGTGGTTGGTGGGGTTTCCTGCACTGCCCGCTGAAGAGTTGGTGTGGATCGCATTGCCTGCAGCCGGGGGGGGGGTCTCACTCAAGAGGAAGGCCCAACTGAGAGAGCTGCAGCTCCGTCCCAGTGCAGCAAGGATTTCCCCTTCCACTCCCTGACCTCCTTCTAACAGACTCAAAATTAAGGCCATGTAACCTCCCTTAAGTAGCTGACTGTGGTGCTGGAATGTGGTGCAGTAAGCAAATCAAGAGAAGAACTAGCATCACTGCGAGAGTTACTTCAAAATATTAACTAACCAAGGCATATGCTTAAAATAGGGATAACATGAAACCAGTCTCTGAAGTGGGTCTAGTGGTTGAGACATCAACAGGTCAGAGGTTAAACCCTCAATACATGAGTTGGCTTTGAGATAATTGAATGTTCAATGTATATATTGTATTTAATCCTTGATTTTGAGGTGCTGGTGTTAAACTGGGGTGTATAAAGTAAAAACAAATCTCACAACACCAGGTTACAGTCCAACAGGTTTATTTGGAAGCACAAGCTTCCTTGATGTACTTACTGAGAACCAGAAACAAATTATTGACACTGAACTATAAAAATGCTCAAAAATCCATCCTGAGCAAAATGCTTTGAGCAAGGTCTATGCTGGTAACAAATTCAGGAGTTGATTGGTGAAGTGCCAACTTCCCCATTTGTTTGAAGCTAAGTCTCCAAACACAATCTCCTTCCAGTGTCTGTAAGCACACTGTAAACTGAAAGGAAAGTGACCTAAAAATTTCCCAACAATCAGAGCATTGTGCTGTGCTGAAAGCTTTTCCACAAGAACAATGGCTTGGCTCAACTTCAAAAAGATCATTCACGACTGCAGCAAATGAATACAAAGTTGCATTTCAAAACACTGCTGAAGGTTTTGCCGATATAAACTAGTTAATCAACAGACTCTGTCTTGCAGGTTTTACTTCAGATCAAATTACAGATTTTTAACACATTCTGGAAGAGTCTCATACTGTGTTGGGTTAACAAGTTCCCACCACTCCCACCTCGTCAAAGTGTTCCTTATCTAGAGAATGACATGATCTATGACTGTGACCTTAGTGCATCACCTGTCCTTGTTCGGTCTTTGATATAATCAATAATACTCTTTCAATTAGAGACAAAAAGTAGACAAACAGGAAGCTGGATGAACACAGCACGCCCAGTGACATCAGAAGGTAGAGAAGTCAACATTTTGGGTATTAACCCTTCATCAGGACCCCTTCAATGTTCTATAACACTCCTCCATCTGGTCTGGTGTGTATACACCTGCTTGGTTCATTGTTACAAATAGAACTATAGCCAGACTGTGATATTGTCATTCATCAGCATTCCTCTAATGATCGATCCTCTTTCTATTCCTCATTTACACCCCTATCATCCAAAGAAACATCATCAACTTGCACACATATTTGTATCATCGATAGTCACAGGTGAGGTGCCAGAAGACTGGACGTTGGCTAACGTGATACCATTATTTAAGAAAGGTAGTAAGGACAAGCCAGGGAACTATAGACCAGTGAGCCTGATGTTGGTGGTGGGCAAGTTGTTGGAGGAATCCTGAGGGATAGGATGTACATGTATTTGGAAAGGCAAGGACTGATTAGGGATAGTCAGCATGGCTTTATGCGTGGGAAATCATGTCTCTTAAACTTGATTACGTTCTTTGAAGAAACAACAAAGAGGATTGATGAGGGCAGAGCAGTAGATGTGACTTACATGGACTTCAGTAAGACATTCAACAAGGTTCCCCATGGGAGACTGATTAGCAAGGTTGGATCTCATGGAATACAGGGTGAACTAGCCATTTGGATACAGAACTGGCTCAAAGGTAGAAAACAGAGGGTGGTGGCAAAGGGTTATTTTTCTGACTGGAGGCCTTTTACCAGTGGAGTGCCACAAGGATCGGTGCTGGGTCCACTACTTTTCGTCATTTATATAAATGATATGGATATGAACATAGGAGGTATAGCTAGTAAGTTAGCAGGTGACACCAAAATTGGAGGTGTAGTTGACAGTGGAGAAGGTTATCTCAGATTACAACAGGATCTTGGTCAGATGGGCCAATGGGCTGAGAAGTGGCAGATGGAATTTAATTGAGATAAACGCGAGGTGCTGCATTTTGGGATAGCAAATCTTAGCAGGACTTATACACTAATGGTAAGGTCTTATGGAGTGTTGCTGAACAAAGAGACATTGGAGTGCAGATTCATAGCTCCTTGAAAGTAGAGTCACAGGTAGATAGCATAGTGAAGAAGGTGTTTGGTATGCTTTCCTTTATTGATCAGAGAATTGCGTACAGAAGTTGGGAGTTCATGTTGTGGCTGTACAGGACATTGGTTAGGCCACGTTTGGAATGTTGTGTGCAATTCAGAATGATGTTGTGAAACTTGAAAGGGTTCAGAAAAGATTTACAAGGATGTTGCTAGGGTTGGAGGATTTAAGCTATATGGAAAGACTGAATAGGCTGGGGCTGATTTCCCTGGAGTGTCGAAGGCTGAGGGGTGACCTTATAGAGGTTTATAAAATCATGAGGGGCATAGATAGGATAAACAGACAAAATCTTTTCCTGGATTGTGGGAGTCCAGAACTAGAGGGCATAGATCTAGGATGAGAGGGGAAAGATATAGAAGGGGTCTAAGGGGCAACCTTTTCATGCAGAGGGTGGTATGTGTATGGAATGAGCTGCCAGAGGAAGTGGTGGAGGCTGGTACAATTACATTATTTAAAAGGGATCTGGATAGGTATATGAATAGGAATGGATTGGAGAAATATGGGCCTGGCGCTGGCAAATGGGACTTGATTAGGTTGGGATATATTAAGTCGGCATGGATGAGTTGGACCAAAGGATCTGTTTCCATGCTGTACATCTCTAAGACTCTATGACAATGATCATATCTACATCTTATTCTCTCTCAATGCCTTGATTGCCTCTATGCTATCAGACTCAATCTTCCAGTCCTTGGATGAACTATAAATTATTCCACCCAAACATGAGATACACTAAATTTATCATTGTCAGCCACACACTTGTCACTGGCTCCACCCCCTACTTTGCCACTGTCGTGGGCTGAACCAAACCACCTGTAGCTTTACATACACTTTCATTCTGACTTCAAATTCCCTCCATCTCAAGTCCACCAACTTTTATCTCTGTACATTGCCATCCTGTCACTAACCCAATTCATTTGCCACTGCCCTCTTCACTTCCAGACTTGATTCTTCCAAATCTGTACTGGCTGTTTGCTTGCTCTCTAGAAACTTTACCTCATCCAAAGCTCTGAGGCCTATCTCTTCACCCATCACAAACGTCACCTGCCCATCGCCATTACTCCTTTGCAAAATGGAGAATAAAGCCATTCATGCAGTTTCATATTTTAATAGTAAAAGTTAATAAGTCTAGTACAAGGTATTATATGAATATTTCCTGCTTAATATGATTTCCGCACCTCCTTTTCCACTATAAAAACTGACAGTACTGACGAGGCAAATAATCCTGCAAAGTTTATTATCCTTATTGTTTGTATACCACTTACTGGCTGGCAAGGTAGAAAAGCTATATTGATAGGAGGGCTTAGAGGGGCTTATGCCCGAAACATCGATTCTCCTGTTCCCTGGATGCTGCCTGACCTGCTGCGCTTTTCCAGCAACACATTTTCAGCTCAAGCTATATTGATAGCCTGATACATTATTAATGTCTGACTGTGACCAGGTTTCTTCATAGATGGAGAACATGTGCTGGTGGCCAACAAAAAAAAACACAACTCATGATTAGATTCCAACTAGGCTGAACACACCCTAACAGGAAAGCAGTCACAAAAGAGAGCATTATGTTTTAAGGTTGATCCCTCTTGTTTGACAAAACCAGTTTATATCTGATTCAGAGCTTCACTGAAGCAATGGGACATAACAGGCAAAATCTAGATATTAGTATTCTTCACTATTTGAGTTTTCCTCACCTATGTCTTAGATCTGTTATGGATTCGTTGATTATAATTGATTACTATGGTTCATCAGTAACTCAAATTTCCATGTGGCTTGTTGGTTGGTAAAAGTGAACTAGGTGGACCACAGCCTATTTTTCAATGATCAGTTTCTATGTTCCTATTCTTTTTTCCAGTTTGCTTTTCTAATCTAATGAGAAGGTACACCCTATTGTCTGACATCCTGAAAACAGTGACATTATTCTTACATCAATAAACTATCTCTAGATGTAGCTACACTTTCCAAGTCGGAGTCTCTACTCCTAAAATAGAATGTGGTCCTGGAGCAGAGCAGAAGTAACTCATTAAAGAACTCCAACTTCCATTCCAATGATGACGCAACAACTGCAGCCATCTTTTCCCATCCACTGTGCCAGGTTTTTCCACTACTCCTACAATGAATATGAATTAAGGAAAGAGAAAGAAATTGCTGGCTGCCATTATGGGTGGCACGGGTGCACAATGGTTAGCACTACTGTCTCACAACACATGAGGCGTGAGTTTGATTTCAGCCTTGAGTGACTGTCTGTGTAGAGTTTGCACATTCTCCCCATGTCGAAGTGGATTTGGTAAGATTTCCTCCCACAGTCCAAAGATGTGCAGGTTAGGTGGATTGGCCATGCTAAATTGCCCTGTGACATGCACGCTAGGTGAGTTGGCCCTAAGAAATGATGGGGATAGGATCAAGTGCTAGGTCTGGGTGAGATGCTCTTCAGAGGGTTAGTGCAGACTCAAGGGGGTGAATGGCCTCTTTCTATACTGTATGATTCAATGATCCTAAAGGTTACAAAGGTTAGGATGAGGGACTTTCTCCCTGTAGTTGATCCTTGGTCTTTTGAGGTTGCTGCCCTTAGGAAAGGAAGAGGTGCCTTTGTGTAGCTTCTGTCACAAACTCAGAATTTGCAAAGTGCTTTACAACTAATAAAATAATTTTTGAAGATTTAGAATTGTTACATTGCAGGAGATAGTCAGTACTGCAGATGCTGGAGAAGTCAGAGTTGACAAAGTATGGTGCTGGAAAAAGCACAGCAAGTCAGGCAGCATCTGAGGAACAAGAGAGTCAACGTTTTGGATTTGACCCTTAATGGGCAATGTAAGAAATGTGGTAAAAACAATGACTGCAGATGCTGGAAACCAGATTCTGGATCAGTGGTGCTGGAAGAGCACAGCAATTCAGGCAGCATCCGAAGACAGGCAAAATCGACGTTTCGGGCAAAAGCCCTTCATCAGGAATAAAGGCAGAATGTAAGAAATGTGGCAGCAGGTCTGTGCACAACAAGCTTCAACAAATGATAAAGTGTTAATGGCATAATAAATTTTTAAGAAAATTATGTTGATCGATGGACAAAGTTTGGTCAGGGCACAAAAGCAGTAAGAAATTCTGTAAATATATATTAGGTCATGCAGCAATTGTGGAGTGAGATACAGAACTAACACTTCAAGCTGATGTTGTCAGACCTGGAAACACTTAGAGATATGGCAGACTTTAAATGTGTCCAGAGGCAGGGAAAACAGGGATGGAGAAAGAGGAAAAAGGATAGTGTGCAAATTGGGAGAGATAAAATGAGAAAAGGGATCAAGTGTAATATAATGATGATGATGTAATTAAGGTGTAACTTAAGGGGAAACAGGTGCATTTAAGGAGAAATGTGGTAAGTAGATAAGGGAGAAATGAATAGTAGAATATGTTTGTGAGACTATATGGGAGATGGCTCAGGTGGAACTTTAATATCAGCTTCTGTACTATAAGCAATTGTGTGTAATACAATTAATTCTTTTTTATTAATGTTCAACAGTTTCCACTTTACCAAAAACAAGCTTCAATTCCCTAATATTCTCTCTGTCTAGGTAGTTGTTTGTTGTCTTTCTAATTCTACTTTCTAGCAACTAGCCTATAACCAAGGTGTAGCAAACGAGCCTGATATTCTCAGTTCTAACATATTGCTCTTTTTAAATACAAACACCACATGGGCGTTTCTCCACTTCATGGGAGAGTACCAATATAGTAAGCTGCTGAATATATGAGCAAGCAATTCACAGTGTGTAGAGAGTGTAGTGCTGAAAAAGCTGATGAATGCTGATGAAGGTCTTTTGCCCAAAGTGTCGACTCTCCTGCTCCTCAGATGCTGCCTGACCTGCTATGCTTTTCCAGCACCACATCCAGATTCCAATCTCCAGCATCTGCAGTCCTCACTTTCACCTAGTTCACAGTGTGTATTCCACCCTCCACAGGTGGATGCCTTAAGAATCAATTGCCTGATCAATTGTTTGATCCAGCACTATATGTGCACCCATGATGAAATCTTTATTCATATCAACATTACTGGAACTTTTAAATGGGTTAAATTTCTCACAAGTTACCGACTTCAAAAGCAGACAATGGTTCAGTCAACTGAACTCAGAACTGTGCTTTAAAATCATATGATTTATGACTTTGAACAATCCCTGGAAGGTGAAAGGGCTGTAAATAAAGAATATTTATCAAAAGGTCACCAGTACAAAATAGCAATGTTTTTTGGTGGGAAACATTAATAAGGGACATTATGAATCCCCACTGGACAGCAGTTTATGGCAGATTTTGAAATTGTAACTCACTGTCTCTGGGGGAAATCAGAAATTAAGTTATTTCAAATGATCTGAATGTAATAGAGGAGGAGAGTTGCCAAATCCAGTTGATGTATGCAATAAATTACTTTGATTATGCTCAAGGAGCCAGCAGATTTTATTTATTAAGAGAATCCTTCCTAGGACAAGGAGCGGACTAACCTGTTTTTTACTCATTTGAACAAAAAGGCAAAAAAAATGCTCCATATTAGTAGAAACCACAAATGGAGTATTTGTCCATGCTTAGGGTCTTCAGTTCTATCACCTCATCAAAAATAATAAGAAATGCCAATTTCTTTCCAATCTTAAAGAATATTAATGATCTGACATTCGATAATGAAGTCAAAAATTACACAACTTCATGTCAGATCCATTTGGGTTAGTGAGTGAAAGATAAAATGATTTTGAAGGCTTAACAAGTTTTCTATCCAAAGGAATTGATGGACATATCACAGAGGCAGATGTTTACGATGGTATCTGAGACTTGCAAAGAGCATTAGTTCACAGAAATCATGAAGGGTAATACTCTAAGGTAAAAGGTGCATCAATACTAAGTCAGCTACCTCAGTATAGCAGAAGGGTAGTGAATAAAAGAGCAAAAGACCATATGAAGTAGGAGCAGAATTAGGCCATTCGGCCCATCAAGTCTGCTTCACCATTCAATCATGGTTGATATGTTTCTCAACCAATACAAGGCACCAATATCCTGGCAGGGAGGTTTGTTAGTGCCACATAAGAGGGTTCAAACTTGTGTGGCAGGGAAGCGGGAATCAGAGCAGTAAAATGATCGAGGAGGAGTCAGACTAAGGCCTGTCAGGCTAAGAGGAAAAACAAACAATACAATGTTATTGAACGCAGCAAGACTGGTGGTCGAGGTATAATGGTTTTAATGTGAGGAGTATGACAGGTAAGGCAGTTGAACTTAGAGCTTGGTTTAATACGTGTAACTATGATATTGTAGCTATTTCAGGGAGTTGGTTGAGAGGGGGTCAAGACTGATAGTTTAATATTCTGGGATTTAGATGTTTCAGGTATGATAGTGAGAGATGTTGAAGAGGGAGGGGAATTGCATTACTGTTGAGAGACAGTATCGCAGCCATACTGAGGGAGGACATCTTGGAGGGTTCTGGATTAGAGTGGTGCTGGAAAAGCACAGCAGTTCAGGCAGCATCCAAGGAACAGGAAAATCGATGTTTCGGGCAAAAGCCCTTCATCAGGAATAGAGGCAGAGTGCCTGAAGGGTGGAGAGATAAATGAGAGGAGGGTTGGGGTGGGGATGAAGGTGATAGGTCAGGGAGGGTTCATCCAGCAAGGTCATAGGGGTAGAACTCAGGAATAAGAAAGGTGCGAACACTTTGATGAGGTTGTACTACAGGCCTCCCAACAGCCAGTGGGAGATAGAGATAGAGATATACGGACAGATTATGGAAAAACGTATAAACAACAAAGTTGTTGTGGTGCGTGATTTTAACTTCCCTAATATTCATTGGAACTCCCTTAGAACCACAGGCTTGGATGAGGGGGAATTTGTTAAGGGCATCCAGGATGGCCTTTTGAAACAATATGTAAATAGTGCAACTAGGGAAGGGGACGTACTATACTTGGTACTGGGGAATGAGCCCAATCAGGTCATAGAGTCATAGAGATGTACAGCACAGAAACAGACCCTTCTGTCCAACTTGTCCATGCTGACCAGATATCCTAACCTAATCTAGTCCCATTTGTCAACACTTGGCCCATATCCCTCCAAACCCTTCCTATTCATATACCCATCCGGATGCCTTTTAAATGTTACAATTGTACTAGCCTCCACACTTTGTCTGACATGATCGAAGTTTCAGTGGGGGAGCATTTCGGGAACTGTGACCATATTCTGGAAGTTTTAAGTTACTTACGGATAAGGACAAGTGTTGTCTGGGTGAAAATACTAAACTGGAGGAAAATAAACTACCACAATATAAGGCAGGAACTGGGGAATGTGGACTGGTAGAGAGTGCGGGTAAATTCACATCTGTCTTGTAGGAATATTTTACAGGCCAGTTGATAAAGAGTTCAGGACCAAAATATGCTTGTGAAAACAAAGAATAAACATGGCAAGATTTGGGAACCTTCAATAACAAATTGAGAGTTTAGTCAAAAGGAACAGAGATACACGGAAACTGAAAACAGACAGAGCCCTTGAAGAGTACAAAGACAGCAGGAAAGAATTCAAACAAGGAATTAGGAGGGGTAAAAGGAATATCCTTGGCAAACAGGATTAAGGAAAATTCCAAGGCGTTTATACATTTGTAAGGGGCGAGGATAGTTGGGGATATAGTAGGTCCACTCAAGGACAAAGGAGAGAATTTATGTGTGGAGCCAGAGGAAGTGGGTGAGGTCATTAGTGAATACTTTGCATCAATATTCCCAAAGCAGGAGACATGGTGGACGGTGAGTCTCAGAAGGATATCTTGATATTCTCGGTCATGTCAATATGAAAAAAGCTGTTGAATGTTTTGAAAAGCATTAAGGTGGACAAGTCCGCAGTACCTGACGGGATCTATCCCAGAATGCTGAGGGAGGCAGGTGAGGAAATTGTTGGGGCCTTGTATGAAATCTTTATATCCTCGTTAGTCACAGGATAGGTCTCAGAGGACTGGAGAATAGCCACATTGTTCCTTTCTTTAAAAAAGGGCAACATGGAAATTATTGGAGAAGATTGTTATGGACAGGATTAACTCACATTTGTAAAAAACATGGACTCTTTAGTGTTAGGCAGCATGGCTTAATGTGGGGAAGGTCATGTCTCACAAACTTAATTGCATTTTTTGAGGAAGTGACAAAGATGATTGATTACGTTTTCTATATGGACTTTAGCAAGGCCTTTGACAAGGTCCCTCAGGACAGGATAATAGAAAGGGTGAATTCACATGAGATCCATAATGAGCTGGTAAAATTCTTATAGAATTAGCTCAGTCATCGAAAACAGAGAGTAGTCGTGGAAGGGTATTTTTCTGACTGGAGATCTGTGACAAGTGGTGTTCCACAGGAATTATTTCTTGGATCCCTGTTGTTTGTAATATACATAATTAATTTGAAGAAGAACATAGGTGACCTGATTAGTAAGTTTTCTGACAACACAAAGATTGGGAGAGCCGAGGATCCTGGGGAAAATTGTCAGAGTTTACAGCAGAAAGGCAAGGTCTGATTTGGGGTAGTCAACATGGCTTTGTGCATGGAAAATCATGTTTCACAAACTTGATTCGTTTTTTTGAAGAAGTATCAAAGAAGATTGATGAGGGCAGAGCAGTAGATGTGATCTATATGGACTTCAGTAAGGCATTCGACAAGGTTCCCCATGGGAGACTGATTACCAAGGTTAGATCTCATGGAATACAGGGAGAACTAGCCATTTGGATACAGAACTGGCTCAAAGGTAGAAGATAGAGGGTGGCGTTGGAGGGTTGTTTTTCAGACTGGAGGCCTGTGACCAGTGGAGTGCCACAAGGATCGGTGCTGAGCCCTCTACTTTTTATCATTTACATAACCGATTTGGATGCGAGCATAAGAGGTACAGTTAGTAAGTTTGCAGATGACAACAAAATTGGATGTATAGTGGACAGCGAAGAGGGTTACCTCAGATTACAACATGATCTGGACCAGATGGGCCAATGGGCTGAGAAGTGGCAGATGGAGTTTCAGATAAATGCGAGGTGCTGTATTTTGGGAAAGCAAATCTAGCAGGACTTACACACTTAATGGTAAGGTCCTAGGGAGTGTTGCTGAACAAAGAGACCTTGGAGTGCAGGTTCATAGCTCATTGAAAATGGAGTCGGAGGTAGATAGGATAGTAAAGAAGGCATTTGGTATGCTTTCCTTTACTGGTCAGAGTATTGAGTACAGGAGTTGGGAGGTAATGTTGCTGCTGTACAGGACATTGGTTAGGCCACTGTTCGAATATTGTATGCAATTCTGGTCTCCTTCCTATCAGAAAGATGTTGTGAAACTTGAAAGGGTTCAGAAAAGATTTACAAGGATGTTGCCAGGGTTGGAGGATCTGAGCTACAGGGAGAGGCTGAACAGGCTGAGGCTGTTTTCCCTGGAGCGTCAGAGACTGAGGGGTGACCTTATAGAGGTATACAAAATTATGAGGGTCATGAATAGGAAAAATAGACAGTCTTTTCCCTGGGGTCGGGGAGTCCAGAAGTAGAGGGCATAAGTTTAGGGTGAGAGGGGAAAGATATAAAAGAGACCTAAGGGGCAACATTTTCACGCAGAGGGTGGTACATGTATAGAATGAGCTGCCAGAGGATGTGGTGGAGGCTGGTACAATTGCAACATTTAAGAGGCATTTGGATGGGTATATGAATAGGAAGGGTTTGGAGGGATATGGGCTGGGTGCTGGCAGGTGGGATTAGATTGGGTTGGGATATCTGGTCGGCATGGATGGATTAGACCAAAGGGTCTGTTTCCATGCTGTACATCTCTATGACTCTCTGACTCTATAGATAGACTGGAGACTTGGGTGGTGAAATGGAAGATGGAGTTTAATCCAAACAAATACAAGGTGATGCATTTTTGGAACTAAGTTAAAACACTCAGAGACATTACAAACACAATAGGCAAATGGCCTTTTTCTGCACCATCATCATTCTGTGAAGCAGGCCAAGAATGAAATTTTCCCTCAAAAGGGTAGTTTAAAAGTGAATTGACTGCGATTGGGATTAGTGATTGTGTTATTAGATTAGATTAGATTACTTACAGTGTGGAAACAGGCCCTTCGGCCCAACAAGTCCACACCGACCCGCCGAAGCGCAACCCACCCATACCCCTACATTTACCCCTTTACCTAACACTACGGGCAATTTAGCATGGCCAATTCACCTGACCTGCACATCTTTGGACTGTGGGAGGAAACCGGAGCCCCCGGAGGAAACCCACGCAGACACGGGGAGAACGTGCAAACTCCACACAGTCAGTCGCCTGAGTCGGGAATTGAACCCGGGTCTCTGGCGCTGCGAGGCAGCAGTGCTAACCACTGTGCCACTGTGCCGCCCACACCGTGTTATGTAGGTTTTTTTGATGTTTAAGAGTAGGATTTCCTTTCACTTAGCATATGTTCATTCTTATTGGATTTGCTAAGATAAAACATTTCTGTCGGGATCCACAGGGAGGCCAGCAACTCCACCCACAGAATGGAATCGTTCAACTCTATTTTGAAACTATTCGTCAAGCTGCAATATTTTTTATGTTCAATTGCCAATCTTCTTGCAGCTACTCTTGATCGTGGATCTGCTTTTTGGATCCACAGGAATTGGGCACTCTCTGGAGCTATTTCCAAGAGGTCTTCAATCCCATATAAGGCTTGACACTCCATATCAGTAAACGGAATTCCATTCCATCATAATGTCGACATGCACTGCCTCAAGGATTACTGCACAGAACCCAGGAAAGAAAACATGGATTGATTTTTCTTTTCAATGATCTGCAGCTGAAAGATCACAGGCTGAGATCAGCTAACTGGCATCATGGAATCCTTTCTGGCACAGAAGAAGCTTATTCGGCCCTGTTGCTTTCCCAAAGATTTGCTTTCCCAAAATACAGCACCTCGCATTTATCTGAATTAAACTCCATTTGCCACTTCTCAGCCCATTGGCCCACCTGGTCCAGATCATGTTGTAATCTAAGGCGACCCTCTTCACTGAAAATGTGTTGCTGGAAAAGCGCAGCAGGTCAGGCAGCATCCAGGGAACAGGAGAATCGACGTTTCGGGCATAAGCCCTTCTTCAGGAATGAGGAACTTTCAAAAATGCATCACCTTGTATTTGTTTGGATTAAACTCCATCTTCCATTTCACCACCCAAGTCTCCAGTCTATCTATAGAGTCAGAGAGTCATAGAGATGTACAGCATGGAAACAGACCCTTTGGTCTAATCCATCCATGCCGACCAGATATCCCAACCCAATCTAATCCCACCTGCCAGCACCCAGCCCATATCCCTCCAAACCCTTCCTATTCATATACCCATCCAAATGCCTCTTAAATGTTGCAATTGTACCAGCCTCCACCACATCCTCTGGCAACACATTTTCAGCTCTGATCTCCAGCATCTGCAGACCTCACTTTCTCCTCAACCCTCTTCGCTGTCCACTATACCTCCAATTTTGGTGTCATCTGCAAACTTACTAACTGTACCTCTTATGCTCCATCAGTTTTTACTGCATGGGAAAAGATCCTTCAGCCTACTGTAATCATGTTGGTCATCAAGCATCTATCTGTTCCAATCCCATTTTCCAGCACTTGCCCCATAGCCTTGTATGTTATGATATTTTAAGTGCTCATCTAAATATTTCTTAGTGTCTTGATGGCTTCTGCTTCTACCATCATTTTAGTCAGTGAGTTCCAGATATCCAGTGCCCTCTGGGTGAAAAACCTTTTCCTCAAATCCCTTCTAAACTTCCTGCTCCTTACCTTAAAATGGTGCTGCCAGGATATTTACCTCTCTACTATGGGAAAGTTTCTTCTTATCTTCCCTGTCTATGCTCCTCATAACTTTGTGCACCTTAATCAGGTCCCCCTTCAGCCTTCTCGACTCTAAAGAAAACAACCCCAGCTTATTTGGACTCTTCTTGTAGCTGAAACACTTCAGACCGAGCAACAACCTGGCGAATCCCCTCTGTGCCCTCTCTAGTGCAATCACATCCTTCCTATACTGTGGTGCTCAGAAGTGCATACAGTGCTCCACCTGTGGCCTAACTAACATAGAACATAGAACAATACAGCACAGGAACGGGCCCTTTGGTCTACCACGTTGTGCCGAACATAATGCCAAATTAAATTAATCCCTTCTGCCTGCTCTTGGTCCATATCCCTCCATTCCTTGCATATTCATGTGCTTATCTAAAAGTCTCTTAACCACCCCTATTGTATCTGCCTACACCACCACCCTTGGCTGCGCATTCCAAATTCCTACCACTCTCTGTGTGAAAAAAACTTGCCCCTCATATCTCCTTTGAACTTTCCCCCTCTCATCTTAAATGCATGCCCCCTAAACATTTCAACTCTGGGAAAATGATTCTGACTGTCAAACTTATCTATGCATCTCATAATGTTATAGACTTCTATCAAGTCTCCCCTCAGCCCCTGCCGTTCCAGAGAAAACAACATGAGTTTTTCTAGCCTCTCTTTATAGTTAGTTCATACTCTCAAATCCGGGCAGCATTCTCACAAACCTCTTCTGCACCCTCTCCAAAACCTCCACATCCTTCTTGTAACGTGGCAACCAAAATTGTATGCAATACTCTAAGTGCAGCCTAACCAAAGTCTTATAAAGCTGCAATATGACATCCTGACTCTTGTACTCAATTCCCCAACTAACAAAGGCAAGCCTTACAAAAATCCATGTGGACAACATCCATTGCTCTACCCTCATCGATCACCACTGTCATCTCCTTGTAAAATTCAGTCACGTCAGTATGACATGAACTGCCCTGCACAAAATCCTGCTGACTGTCCCTAATTAGGCCATACTGTTCCAAATGCTTGTTATTCCTATCCCTAAGAATTCTCTCTAATAGCTTTCCAACCATTGATGCAAGACTCACCGGTCTATGATTTCCTAGATTGTCCCTATTTCTCTTCTTGAATACAGGAACAGCATTAGCTACTCATCTTGCACTGTGTTATCACAATGTACTTGCTGTTGTATTCGATGCCTTGATTAATAAAGACATGTATCCATATGACTTCTGAACCACCTTCTCTACGCAATAAACCCACTTTTTCTCCAGGTAGCAACAACCTTCATCAAAACATTCAATCTCATTTCTTTCTACAAATTGTGAAGGAAAGCTCTAGATGTTAATAGGCTCTTTAATGGCAATTTATTCCCTGATAACCATTATTGTTAACAGGACCCTCAGAAATGTTGCAGATCCCAGCAAAACAACAGATGCCAACTTTAACTATCTTCAGCCTATTGTTTTGGAATGTGCTGAAAACATTTTAATAAAACAGACATTGATATACACCTCAACAACCCAGATCAACAAAAAATGCAGTCTAATAGATGAAACTAAACTGAGTTTGGAATTAACAGGTTAAAAATTTTATTATCCTTATGTACAATATAAATCCTTAAATACTCCGTAAAGAGGAAGCACAAACATTAATCATATGAGATTACATCAAATCTTAATCCTATATAAACACATCCATATAGGAAGAGAGTCTCTTTTAGAAGTAACTACCAATCTTATGCCCCCTAAAGAGGATTACACGTTAGAAGAATAAAGTCCACGAAAAACACCAACAGAATGAGAATACAAGTTCTCAGATAGCAAAATGTCCTTGTTTGATGATATACCTGTTAATGTCATAATTCAGTAAAGAGTAAATCATATTGTGTAAGAGATTGCAGATTTATTGGTGGTGATATTGGTGTAATAAATCAGTGATGAACAGATAATGTCTGAAAAGCCTATATTTAAAAGGAAGACAAAATCCCCAAATCTTTCTCGCATAGCCAACTTCTGTGGACAGTTTTCTGTACCCTTCAGCAGGTGAGAAATCATTACTATCTGATTTTTAAAATAATTTTCATTTGCTTTTTATCTCATAGACTTGAATCTCCTTATATCTATCTTATAATACACTGAGTATTCAGACTCTAAAATGGGTCTTTAACTTTCTCCCTGATCCTGATAATGATCCAGGTGAGCTGACTGTTTTGAGATGAAGAAGGAACTGATGGTGATTTACTTTCTCTCTTGAGGGATGTAATCCCTTTGTCTATGCTTTGGAAACTTCTGGTCCTTGTAGATATTCATCCTGTGAGAAAATCTATCAGACAATCCCTGAAAATCTATCAGAGTTCTAAAATACTAAACCAAAAAGGAGTTAAGTTTAATTCATGAGATGAATGTACTATTTCTACAATCTGTAAATAATAATCAATTCATCTATCATGGAAATTATATATACTTTACCTCTATTACATTTGAAAATCTTTGTTCCTAAATGGCTCTGAATACATGAGGTTATACAGACAAGCCAATCAGTCATTTAAATTGAATGTTGCAAAGCATTTTGGAGAGAATCAGTTCAGAAATACTGGAAGACTGCAAGAAATCAAGTAAGGTGGATCGGTGGCATGTTCTTTACTTTGTATTATACAAGGTTGCTCTGTTTGAATGAAGTGAGACTGATCATAACTAATCTCTTTTGCTGATGTTTGTTTTAAACGTGTAAAACAGCTTAGAGATTTATAACAGGCCTCATCTCTCATCAAAGATTCTCTGGTTGGATCTTTGAAGAGACTGACGAGTGTGTTCAAAAGATATACAGTAAAACACCTGATTCAGATCACAAAGGGATACTACTGATATACTCTGTGTCCTGACACAGCACAAGCAGATATGGAGCAGCACAAGTCCCATGACGACAAAATGCTAGGGCACTTAGGACAGTAATTGATGGTAGTGAACTCAAGATGATAGTGAAGGCAGGGCTAAGCTTGCAATTATTATGACGAAGGATGGCCTGAATTCAGAATATTTGAAGAAGCTATTTCTATGTGTAATTTAAGCAACTTAGTTTAAATGTGTACTTTAGAAACTTATTTAATGAAATAAAACTTGAACCAAACAACTGAGAATGTTGCTAGTTTGGAGGTTAAGTGTAGATAGAATGGACATCATTGTTGACTGAGACCATCCATGCTGCTACTGTATTATCATTTTCTTCCTCTCCACTTTGCATAACCTTCATCAAAACTTGTATCAGAACCTCTGCAACTCTAAGCTTCCTCTTCCTTTCCTTCCAAACTTCCCCATGACTGAGACTCATCTTCTTATCCTTTGATGTCTTCTTATGCAACTCCTGGTCACTCAAAACACTGAACTTCTGAACCTCACTAAAACATAGATGGCTCTTTAATCACCCATCAAGCCCATTCCTTTGACAATACATTCAGTGCCATTTTCAAAAACCCTACTTTGTTCCATTGATCCTCTCCAACTACTCTCCCATGTAGGATTTCCTTTTTCTGAGGTCATCGACATTATGTTCCCTTCGTAAATTCATGCCTATCTCCCTAATTTCGCCATGCAAATCTATCCTCCTTCCCCATCTCCTCCTTCCGTCTCATTGCACCAAGAGTACTCCAGCTAATATCACAAATAAAATCTGAAATGAGCAGAGCACATTATTTTTCATTATGCATCTGATGCCATCCACAGTACTCAGTGTGGTTAATGATGCCATCCTTCCAATTGTTCAGCTCCATAGGCTGCTTTACATTCACATTTATCTATCACATCTGTAGCAATGGCTGCCATTCCTCCTCCTGCCAAGTCACCTCCCAAATCCCTCAAGGGTCTGTGGCTGCCTCCTCCCGTGCCTACTTATGATATCAGCAGTTATCACAGCATTAGCTACTGCATGTATCCTGGTGGCTCCCTACTTTATCACTGTCAATGGACCACATGACTGCCTCTCAGACTGCCTTTTCAATATCTAACAAACAACTGAACATTGGGATGATTGAAGCCACCACTTCTAGTATACTCAGTTCGCTGACCAATGAATCTATTCCTTTCTGTGGTCACTTGCTGAGGCTGAGGCTGAGGCTGAGGCAGAGGCTGTCGTATCCTGTTAATTCATTGATGATTTACCTACTCATCACCCAGAAGCTTTAGTTGCACTTCCACAATATCATTTGCCTCCGACTGTACAAACTCACCAAGTATCCAGAACTCATCAACACAATTCAACACATAAAGCTGTGAAATTCAGTTCAATCAATTTAATACACTGTTGGCTAGAAATCAATTGGTATTCTACTGTCCTTCATTGAAAAGAAGTTCCAAATGTAACCTGGCCAGGAGTTGATATTTAAGGCTTTTTGAAGAGATGGATATAAATGGAAAACCTGGGATGGCAATAACTATAGCCTCATTAGTGACACGCCCGCAAATTAAAACTATCTTTGACATTGCTACCAAAACTGAAATGAGAAGAAATTTCTCCTCTCAGAAGGTTGTGAGTCTTTGGAACTCCTTGCTACAGAGAGCTGTGGGAACATAGTCCTTGTGTGTATATAAGGCTGAGAGAGATAGAGTCTTGTTCTGTCAGAGAATCAAGGGTTAAAAGGAAAGGGCAGGAAAGTGGACGTGAGGAATGTCGGATCAGCCATGATCCTATTGAATGGTGGAGCAGGTTCAAGGGGCTGAATGGCCTATTCCTGCTCCTGTTTCTTATTGGTCTTATCGTCTCAACTGAGTTGCAAACCTCTGCTGAGATCTTTCAATGTCACGCAGATGATGGTGAAACTCACTCACTCAAATGGGATAATCAAATAAATGGCCATTTTTATTTATTTATGCAGTTCCTCCAGTGTTTCTGCTGAACTTAGAATCATAGAGTCATACAGCAAGGAAACATACCCTTCAGTCCAATGTGTTCATGTCGACCAGCTTTCCTAAACTGAACTAATCCCATTTATCTGCGTTTGGTCCATATCCCTCTAAATATTTCCTATCCATATACCCATCCAAATGTCTTTTAAATGTTATAATTGTACTCACCTCTATCACTTTCTCTGATAGTTCATTTCATATATGCACCACCTTCTGTGTGAAAAAGACCCCTCAGGTTCATTTTAAATATTTCCCCCTCTCACCTTAAACTTGTGCTTTCTATTTTGGACTCCCCTACACTGGGGTAAAGACCCTGTTTATTAACCTCATCTATGACTGTCATGATTTTACAAACACGTATAAGATCAATGCTCAGCTGCCTACGCTCCAGGGAGAAATGTCCCAGCCTATCCTGACTCTCCTTATAACTCAAACCTTCCAGTCTCGGTAGCATCCCTGTAAATCCCTTTGCACTCTTTCCAGGTTACTAATAGCCTTCTGAAGGTAGAGTGACCAGAACTGTATGCAATATTCCAGATGTGGCCTTACCAATGCTTTGTACAGCCATAACATAACATTCCAACTCCTGGACACAATACTCTGACCAATGAAGGCAAGTATACCTAATACCTTCTTCACCGCCTTGTTCAACTGTGATTCCATTTTCAAGAAACTATGTACTTGAACCTCTAGGTGTCTCTGTTTGACAGCACTCCCCAGTGTCCTACCATTAACTGTTCTATTTCACCTGCCCTGGTTTATTTCACCAAACTTCAACATCTCACATTTATCTAAATTAAAGTCCATCTGCTATCCTTCAGCTCGCTGGTGTCAATTTGTTGACATCTGTAAAGTTACTAATCATGTCTCCCATATTCTCACCCAAATTGTTAATATAAATGATGAAAAACAGTGGACCCAGTATTGATACATGTGGTATACCGCTGGTCGCATAGGACTGAACAACAACCCTCTACCACCACCTTCTGTCTCCTACTGTGAAGCAAATTTTGTATCCAATTGACTAGCTCTCTCCCTGGATCCCATGTGACCTAATTCTACTAACTAGTCTACCATGTGGAACCTTGTTGAAAGCCTTGCTAAAGTTCCTGTAGACAATGTCTACAACTCTGCCTTCATCTATCTTCTTGATCACCTCTTCAAAAATCCCAACCATGTCTGTGAGACACGATTTCCCATGTACAAAGCCATGTCCCCAATCAGTTCTTGCCTTTCCAAAACCATGTAGATCCTGCCTACATTAGTGGGCGGCACGGTGGCACAGTGGTTAGCACTGTTGCCTCACAGCGCCAGAGACCCGGGTTCAATTCCCGCCTCAGGCGACTGACTGTGTGGAGTTTGCACGTTCTCCCCGTGTCTGCGTGGGTTTCCTCCGGGTGCTCCGGTTTCCTCCCACAGTCCAAAGATGTGCAGGTCAGGTGAATTGGCCATGCTAAATTGCCCATAGTGTTAGGTATAGGGGTAAAGGTGGGTGGCTTCGGCAGGTCGGTGTGGACTTGTTGGGCCGAAGGGCCTGTTTCCATACTGTAATGTAATCTAATCTAATCTGTCTCTCAGGATTCCCTCCTACAACTTACCCTCACTGACATCAGGCTCACCAGTGTGTAGTTCCTTGGCTTTTCTTTGCAGCCTTTCTTAAATAGTGGCACAACATTAGCCACCCCCCAGTCTTCTGGCACTTCAGCTGTGGTTATCGATGATACAAATATCTCTGCTGGGGCCCTTGCAATTTTTTCCTGAACCTCCCACAATGTCCTGGGATACACTTGATCAGGTCCCAGGGATCTAACTACCTTTATCCTCTTCTGCAATGTGGATTCTTTTCAAGACTATTTATTTCCCCAAGTTCTCTAGCTTCCATGTCTTCTCCACAATAAATACTGACATGAAACATTTGTTTAGGATCTCACCCATCTCCTGCAGTTCCAAAAATAGATGGCCTCATTGATCTTTAAGGGGCCCTATTCTCACCCTAGTCACTCTTTTGCCCTTCATATACTTGTAGAATCTCTTTGAATTCTCCCTAATCTTATCGGACAAAGCTATCTCATGTCTTTTTTTGCCCTCCTGATTTCCCTCTTTGGTGTACTCCTATACTTCCTATACTTCTCAAGGGATTCACTTGATCCCAGCTGTCTATATCTGATTTATGCCTTGTTCTTTTTCTTGACCAGAGAATCAATATCTTGAGTTATCCAGTGTTCTCTATGCCTGACATACTTGCCCTTCACACTAGCAGGAACCTGGTCTCCCTGAATTCTAGCTATCTTGCTTTTGAAAGCCTCCCACCTGCCAGATATCCCTTTAACTGTGAATAGCCTCCCCCACTCAACATTTGAAAGTTCCTGCCAAATACCATCAGAATTAGCCTTGCCCCAATTTAGAACTTTAACTTTATCCTTTCCCATAGCTATTTTAAGACTAATGGAATAATGGTCACTGGTCCCAAAGTGTCTCTCTAATACCTCAGTCACTAGGCATGCCTGATTTTCCAAGAGGACGTCAAGTTTTGCCCCTTCTCTAGCAGGGTCATTTACATATTGATTAAGAAAGTTTTATTGAACACACTACAGTAGTACCCCTGTATCCGTGGATACGGTTTGCATGGTTTCAGTTATCTGCAGTTTACTGTAGCTTGAAAATAATACATGATACATTCCAGAAATAATTCCGGGGGCTGCCGGGGAGCTACGTTTTCCATTTAAATGATAGGGCTCGCTACTATCCATAGTTTTGGGCATCCACGGTAGGTCTTGGAATGTATTACCCGCAGATACGGTGTCCCCTCTGTAACAAATTCCTCCCCATTCAAGCCCTTAACACTATGGCAGGCCCAGTCTATGTTTGGAAAGTTAAAATTCCCTACAATTTCAACCCTCTTACAGCTAGCTGCTATCTCCCTACATATTTGGTCCTCTGACACAGAAGAGATTCCACTGATCCAAAATCTGAATCCCTGTCCCATACATCAGTGCCTTAGCCACGTATTCATCTGTCTTACCTTCCCATTTCTGCTCTCAGTAGCACGTGGCACTGGGAGTAATCCAGAGATTTCTACTCTTGATGCCCAATTTTTTAACCTCCTGCCTAACTCCCTATATTCATTCTGTAGGACCTCATCCCTTTTTCTACCTATGTTGTTGATACCAATGTGTATAACGACCTCCGGCTACTCATGTTCCCTTTTGAGAGGCTGCCCCAGCCCCCCACCCCTCCAACTTTTTCCAAAACGGTATACTTGCTTGAGAAGGAGGTAGCTACAGGAGTTTCCTACATTACCTCCCCTGGCCTTCTTAGAAACCAGCATTCTTAGCTGGTCTGGCTTACATGTGACCCCAGGCCCACAGCAATGTGGTTGATTCTTAACTGACCTCTGAAATGACCTAGCTAGCCACTCAGCTGTAACAATTGATAGAAAGTCACAAAAACATAACTGGAAACAAAAAAAACCCAGCAAATGCAGGCCTGTTAACGCTTCAAAGCCCTCCTCGCTAACAGTGAGGGGCAAAGGACAAAATCAGGAGTGCTATCTCACAGACTCATCAAACAACAGCCTGACATAGTCACGCTCACAGAATCATACCTTCCCTACAATGTCCCAGACACCACTAACACCATCCCTGGATATGTCCTGTCCCACCAGTAGGACACACCCAACAGAGGTAGCAGCACAGTTGTTTATAGTCGGATGGGAGTTACCCTGACAATTCTCAACATTGAGTCCGGATCCCATAAAATATTATGGCATCCAGTCAAATATGGCAAGGAAATTGACCAATTGCCACATTCCGCCCACTTCACCTCAGTCCCTATGCCTCAGCTGATGAATCAGTTGTCCTCCAAATAGAGCTGCACCAGTTCAAGAAAATTGCTCACGACCACCAAGGGTAACTAGGGATGGGCAATAAATGTTAGTGATCTCCACACTCCAGGGATAAAAAAAACAATTCTCAAAACCAATAGCAACCCATATACTCTTCCTTCTAATATCAAGTAGTCAATAAAAGTCAGTAAAATTAAAACTGACTAATGATTCAGTACATTGCTATAAACAGGGGAGATTATTCCCTCTTAGGTAAATTATTTTCATGTTTGAATCCTGCAAATGCATTCCATTTGCTCTTTGAGGTTCATACATCAGAATGTTGTCTTTTTATAGTTTTTCTACTGCTCTGTCTTCAGTCAAATTCAACTGACATACTCTGTTCAATTTTGAAGGTAAGTGGATTACCTCCCAGATATTTGTCAACCTCACTCAATTTGAAAGATCTAAGGAATGCATTCAGTATCCGTGCATTTGTTAATTTGAGATTTTATTGAACTTTCAGATTGTTACCACAAAGGGGCGCCATGACAATTTCTTACACACTGAAAGTTGCAGATGCTCGATTTGCTGGATTCTCTAAACTTCTCTTTCGTTGGAAAGGAAGTATTTACAAACTGTTGTACAAGGAATTCATTGTGTTCATCATTTTATATTCAATATTCAGTGTTACATACAGGTAAAAGACATCTTTGCTTTGCTTTGTAATTTTATACTCCTCCCCACTGAAGTTTCCTCTTGGCCCGAAGTTTCCATTTTCAGTTTAGGGTCCCATTTCCTTTAAAAAGCATTGACATCACATCCCCTTCCAAGTACCCACAACTCCACTCCAAACATTGTTTCTTTTTCTAATTACTTGACCTTGTTGTCACCTCCCAGATGGGTTGCAGGAAAGATGAAACAATTCATCTTTCCTGCAACCCTTCATTTAAATCCCTCCAATTAAGTTGCCACGTTTCAAGCCAATATTCTAAACGTTATTCTGTGCCCATCTATCATACCTGTCATTGCTTGGGCTCTTTGCACAGCAGTGTCCTGGTGATGAAAGGGATGATAATGCAGGGCAGATAGAGTTGTGCTAAACTAATTTTTAGTCAATGTTGTTCCATGTATAAATTTTCATACCACAACCACCTTTATGACATCCACTGTGATGGTGAATACTATTGAACCTTGACTTTGCAACCACTTTTAACATAGTCACCTCCAACCCTTATCACCCTCCTCCAAATGATCTCCTTCTTGGCGGAACTGCCATTGACTCTGATATATAAAAGTGTTGGCAGACCTTTTCCAGCAATGTTTGCTGTACATAGCTCTGCACCAACTTTGGGAGTTCCACAAGAATTCATCATGTAGAATGCCTACTTTTTCTATCGTGAGACCCACCACCATGTTTATAATAGCTCATCTACTCCTGAAAGCCTGGTCCATGTCTTTGCCACCTCTAGACTCCCATTATCCTGATGCTTTCCTGTTTGCCAACCCTCCAACTTCCATAAATTCCAGTTCATCCAAAACTCTTCCATGAATCCTAATGCACACCAAGTTCCACTCCGGGTGCTCCGGTTTCCTCCTACAGTCCAAAAATGTGCAGGATAGGTGAATTGGCCATGCTAAATTGCCTGTAGTGTTAGGTGAAGGGGTAAGTGTAGGGGAATAGGGATGGGTGGGTCGCTCTTCGGAAGGTCGGTGTGGACTTGTTGGGCCGAAGGGCCTGTTTCCACACTGTAAGTAATCTAATCTAATCTAATCTAATCTAAACAAGTATGGTACTACAGTCACAGGCTTCATTAGTAAGTGTGTAAAAGATTGGATGCTGAAGAAGTTAATCCAAATGTTCCTCAACGGGAAACCATGGATGAACCAGGAGATCCACTCCTTACTGAAGTCCAAGACTGAGGCATTCAGTTCATCCCACCCTGACCAGTACAGGAAATCCAGATATGACCTTCGTAAGGCCACCAGGGACACCAAGAAGTAATGCCAAATTAAGCTTGAGACCTAGACTGACTACACTACAAAGCAAAGTTAAACAGAATCACGGGCAACAGTAAATCCCCACCTGACAAGCTCAATGCATTCTACGGTCACTTTGAGTGAAGTGAAATGATGTCACCTCCCCCAACAGCCTCAGATGCACCTGTACCCATGGTTACCGAGGAAGATGTCAGATCAGCCTTGTTGAGAGTGAACCCATGGAAAGCGACTGGCCTGGATGGAGTCCTGGCCATGCAGTCAGATCCTGTGCAGACTGGCTGGCAAGAGTATTTGCAAACATCTTTAACCTCTCTTTATTTCGATCTGAAGTCCCCAGTTGGTTCAAGAAGACTACCATCATACCGTTACCAAAGCAAAGTCATGAGGCATGCCTCAATGACTACCGCCTGGTGGCTCTGACCTTCATCATTATGAAGTGCTTCAAGTGTCATGGCTAACATCAACTCCAGCCTACCAAATTGCCTTGATCCTTTGTAATTCACCCACACGTACAACACACCATCTCCCTGGCCCTATACTCATCCCTAGAACATCTGGATACCAAGGATACCTACATCAGATTTCTATTTATTGACTACAGTTCCGAGTTCAACTCCATAATACCAAACAAACTCATCTCTAAACTCTGGTATCTAGGTCTCGGCTCCCCCTCTATAATTTGATTCTGAACCTCCTGACCTGTAGACTGCAATCAGTAAGAATAGGCGACAGTACTTCCTCCACCATAATCCTCAGCACCGGTGCCCCACAAGGCTCTGTATCCAGCCCCTTACTATACTCCTTATACATTCAGTTTGCTGATGACACCACCATTGTAAGTCGGATCTCAAACAATGAGACAGAGGACAGGAAAGAGATAGAGTGCTTAGCAGCATGGTATAAAGACAGCAACCTCTCCATCAACATCAGCAAAATGAACGAGCTGGTCATTGACTTCAGGAAGCAGACTTAAGGGCACGCCCCTGTCTGCATTCGTGGTGCTGAGGTGGAGATGGTCAAGAGATCAAGTTCCTTTGAGTGATGTGTCCTGGTCCACACACGTCAACTTGACGGTCAAGAAACATCTCTGCTTCTTCTGGAGGCCCGTGTCCTCAAAGACCCTTACCTATTTTTATAGCTGCAGTGGATGCACTGGTAGCAATCTTCCAAGAATATTTAGATTCTAGAAATGTCTCAGAGGGTTGGCAAACTGCCAATGTAACACCATGTAACAGGGGCGGCACCGTGGCTCAGTAGTTAACACTGCTGCCTTGCAGCGCCAGGGTCCCGGGTTTGATTCCAGCCTCAGGAGACTCTCTGTGTGGGGTTTGCACATTCTCCCCGTCTCTGCATGAGTTTCCTTCGGGTGCTCCGGTTTCCTTCCACAATCCAAAGATGTGCAGGTCAGGTGACTTGGTCATGATAAATTGCCCATAGTGTTAGGTGCATTAGTTAGGAGTAAATATAGGGTAGGTGAATGGGTCTGGGTGGGTTACTCTTCGGAAGGTTGGTATGGACTTGTTGGGCCGAAGGGCCTGTTTCCATACTGTAACGAATCTAATCTAATTATTTAAATTTGGGAACAAAAAAAAGGTAACTATAGGCCACTTAGGTTAGCATCTATTATTGAGAAATGTTAGAGGCCAGTATAAAGGATGTAAAAGCAGAGCATTCAACAATACTGTACATAATTTGGTCAAGCAGTCGGCATGACTTCATGAAGGGGAAATCATACCTGACAAATTCATTAGAATTTTTTGAGGAGATAACAAGTAGGAAGAATAAAGGAAAAAGCAGTGAGTGCAATATATTTGGAGTTCAAGAAGGTGTTTGATAAGATACCACCTATTAGACTATTTAATAAGAGCCCATGGGGTTGGAGGCACTGTAATACATTAGTGTGGATAGAGGATTAGCTAATACAAGACAGCGGATTGGATAAGGGGGGTATTCTCAGGATGACAACTTGTAACTAGAGGTACGCCACAGGAATCAGTGCTGGGGTCAACACTGATGGGAAGACAAGTGGTGAGGATGACACAACTACAAAGGGAAATAGACAGGTTAAGCAAGTGGACAAAGACTTGGCAGATGGAATATAACGTGAGGTTATGCACTTTGGCAGAATGAATACAGGAGCTGAATATTTTTTAAATTATGAAAGACTGTAGAAAGCTACATCATAACGTAATTTGGGAGTCCTCTTGCAAGAATCAGAAAAAGCTAGCATATAGGTTCAGCAAGTGATAGGGAAGGCAAATGGAATGTTGGCCTTTATTTTAGAGGAAATGGAGTAGAGAAATAGGGAGGTCTTGCTAAAATAATATATGGCACCAATTAGGCCATACTTGGATTACTGTGAACAGTTTGGTTTCCTGTCTGAGGGAAGATATAGATGGAAAGAGTGCAGCGAACATTTACTAGGCTGATCCTGGGTATGGAGGAGAGGATGAGAACGTTGGGCCGACACTCAGTGGAATTTAGAAGAATGAGACGTGACCTTATTGAAACATAAAAGATTCACAGGGGACTTGACCGGGTGGATATGGAGAGGTGGTTTCCCTTTCTGGGAAAGGCTAGGACCACAGGGCAGAATCTCAGAGTAAAGGGTTGCCCATTATAGACAGAGATGAGGAGGAATGTCTTCTCTCAGAGGACAGTGAATCTGTTGAATTCTTTATCACTGAGGACTGTACAGACCGGGTTATTATGTACTTTCAAGCTTGGGTTAAACAGAAAGTTAATCCTTAAGGGATTCATAGTTATGAGAAAATGACAGGAAAGTGGAGTTGAGGATTGAATGGTGGAACAGATTGAATGGCCTACTTCTGCTGCTACATTTTATGGTCCTACTGCATTAGCAAAAATCTGCTAACTTTCCAAAAATCCAGGATTCAATTTAAAGCAACCATAGTGTTAATGACTTGGATATTTTACAGATCACAGTATCGTGGACTTATATGTGTGGGAAGATTCTTGCCTCTGAGTCAGAAGATTGTGATGTAGAGCCCCATTGTAGAAACTCAAATACATATAAGGTATATCGACATTTCAGTACTGCACTGAGGGCTACACCATTGAAGGTTTCTCTTTGATATCATGGTCCTGCCTTCTCTCTTCAGTGGTTGTAAAATATCCCAATACACTATTTGACAAAAAGTAGAGAATTCTTCCCTGTGCACTGGTAAGTATTTATTATGGCACCAATCTCACTAAAACAAATTATCAGATCATTATCACATTACTGCTTGTGGAACTTTGTGACAGCGTTTCTCTACAATAACTGTAGTGCATTGGTTATAAAGTGTTTTCTGTTGTCCTGAGATCTACAGATAATGATGATAAAATTCTCCAAAATATTCCCTGCAAGGTCTGTAAAGTAGACAGTTTATTTCCTGTAACTTGGAGATTGGCTGATTTTAATTAATCAAAAGTGACAGTTTGAAACTTCAGTAAATGAAATAAGTAATTCAAACTGAAATATAATTAGCATTGCATTTACTACAACCAACTGTATATTAATACGTGGATAATTCTCCTGTGTCTGAGCATGTTTTTATTGCTATTTATTGTAGGTATTTCCTATCACATGAACAGAAGATTCTCTTTGAGAATGTGGCTACATATTGTGACAAACAGACCAGTCTTATTCCAATGTCATTTGTTTTAGGTCTGTAACTAAAGCTTCAGACTACTATAAAATGATTAATGAATTTTAAAATGTCACTAACAAGTTGCATTTATATAGAGCCAATAGCATAGCACTGTGTCTCCTGAAACTATATGATACCCACCAAGCTGCTCCATTTATCATCTATATCCTACCTCCCAGCATCAACATCTGCAAGATTCTCATCTTCAAATTTCATCACATTTGTACTCCATATTACAAGCAAATTCTTGCCATTCTTACAATCCTTCCATTCTCTGACACTGAAATATGACTTATTTCCTATTTCTTTTGTTCAAGCACTAGATTTGGCTGTTAAATAATTTCCTTCTGAAATTCTTATTTCAAAACTAATTTGGCATGTCTTTCCACTGCCCTAAAGACTTCCTACACAGATCCCTTTAACTCATACCCCTGGTCTCCTAAATGAATTTCTTTACTTCCGATCCACATTTTCCACTTCCAGAGAGAACCGAAATGATCATGTAGGTGAAGAGCAAAATATAAATGTATGTTGTTGGTGTTTATATTTTAACATAAAAGTAATGACAGTAATTTCCATGTCTGAGATGTTCGCGGACTGATGTGAGTCTATGTGGTGTACAGACACCCACAGTGTGGTTAAGAAGGGAGTTCCAGGATTTTGACACAGTGAAAGAATAATGATATAATTCCAAGTCAGGATAGAGTGAAGCCTGCAGGGGGAACTTGCGAGAGATTGTGTTTCCATGTATCTGGCACCCTTGTTCTTCAACTGGTGGAGGGTATGGTTTTGACAGACCCTCGGTAAGTTAAGGAACATCTTGTAGATGGCACACAATACTGTCACTGTGTCAGACTATAGGAACAGGAAGAGGCCATTCAGCCCCTCAAGCCTGCCCCACCATTCAGTATGATCATGCCTGATTCGACATTCCTCACATCATCTTTCCTGCCCTGACCCCATAACCCTTGATTCTCCTACTGATTAAGAATCTGTCTATCTCATCCTCAAATATAAGCAAGGACTCTGTCCCAACAGCTCTCTGTGGCGAGGAGTTCCAAAGACTCACAAGCCTCTGAGAGAAGAAATTCGTCCTCACCTTAGTCTTAAATTGGTGCGCCTTTATTCTGAGATTATGTGCACTGGTCGTAGACTCTTCCATAACGGGAAACACCCTCTCTGTATTTACTCTGTTAAGCCCTTTAAGAATCCTATATGTTTCAATGAGACTACCTCTCATTCTTCTAAATTCCAGTGAGTAGAGTCCCAATCTGTTTGGTCATAAAGCAATCCCTCCTTCTGAATTTGTGGTGTTGGAGACAGAGAATGGTGTTAGTATTACATGAGATGCCAATCAAGCAGAATCGATGATGTCAAGTTTCTTGAAGATTTTTAGACCTGTATTCATCTAGGCAAGTGGAGACTATTCCATTACACTCCTGACTTATGCCTTATAGGGAGTGGACAGGCTTTCGTGAGTCAGAGTGGAAGTTACTTACTACAGAGTTCAGAACCTCTGACGTCTGGTTGAAGCCACAGTATTTATATAGCTGCTCCAGGTTAGTTTCTAGTCAATGGATATTAATTCTATGTGGGAATTCTCCTCCTGGAGAGCTAATGAGAAGGAAGAGATCAATGGGTGACATCCTTTGCTCTCCAGGATTAAAGCTGTTGAGATGTTCTTTAATGGCCGCGAAAAGGCTTGAACTCATAGAATCCTGGAAGATAGGAACACGATAGACCATTCATCCCGTCAAGCCTGCCCCGCCATTCAATATGCTTATGGCTGATCATCCAACTCAATACCCTAATCATCCAACTCAATACCTTAATCATCCAACTCAATACCCTAATCCTGCCCTCCCTCCATATCCCTTGATCCATTTAGCTACAAGAGCTATCACTATCTTTTTCTTGAAAACACATGTTTTGGCCTCAATCACCTCACTCTGTGGTAGTGAATTACACAGACTCGCCACTCTCTGGGTGAAGACATTTCTCTTCACCTCAGCCTTAAACTGGTTGCCTTTTATCCTTAAACTCCCCCACCATCGGAAATATTGTTTCTGCATCTACACTGTCTAGTGCAGTAAGGATTCTTTAGGACAGCCCCCTCATTCTTCTGAATTCCAGTTAATATAATCCTAACCGACTCAACCTCTCCTCATACATCTACCCTATGAAGCAATTTGGTAAACTTTAACTGCACTCCCGCTATAGCAAGAACATCCTTTCTTAGTAAAGGAGACCAAAACTGTGCACAACATTCCCGGTGTGGCCTCACCATTGCCCTGTACAATTAGAACAATGCATCCTTGTTTCAGTACATGAACCCTCTCGCTATGAAGGCCAATATACATATTGCCTTCCTCAGTGCCTACTTCACCTGCACATTTACTTTCAGTGACTGGTGCACAAGGACACCCAGGATTCATTGAACATTCCCCTCTCTCAATTTACACCCATGCAAATAATAATCGGTGTTCCTATTTTTACTACCAAAGTGGAATACCTCACATTTATTTACATTTCACACATTATATCTGCCATGCATTTGCCCACTCATTCAGCCTGTCCAAATCTCTGCATCCTCCTCACAGTACACCCTTACACTAAGCATTGTGTCACCTGTAAATATTGAGATATTACATTGAGTTCCCTCACCTAAATCATTAACACATACGGTGAATAGCTGGGGTCTTAGTACCATTCCCTCCCCCCATTTGTGGATCCTTCCAGAACGTGCCATCTCTTCAATCACCTGCATCCCCAGTAGGTGAGAAAATTGTGTAGATTTTGCAATAGGAGGTCATGGCAATCTGCCTGCTGAGCTAGGGACACCCTATTAATTACCAAATCTGAGCCAATCAGGAGCACGATAGCAGCAAAGTGGACACCTCTGAAAGCTAACCATTATAATCGTCCTGCCTGATCTCTCTCCCAGCAAGTCCCCCACCTGCCCCTCGCAGGTAAAGGACTTACTTTCTTACCACTGGATTTCCCAAGGAACTGTCTTTGATTAACTGGCAGCTTCTTGTGATCCAGGTCACCAATGTCAAGGCCTGTGATAAAGTGGTGACCTTATGCTGTTAATGAGCTGACCGGTGGGAAACCCAGTGAGTTATCTTGCTGGTGTGGGTAGCACATAATTGCCATCTAACATGGCTTGCCCCGCGTGTAAAAGATTTGGCTTAAATCATGCCCCATTTGTCAGAATAAAGCAATAAGAAGGCACTGGAAAATGCTGAAAATAAGCATCAGACTAGCTAACCTATTGCTTCACCTACAGAACTTTTCTTATTTAACAAGGAGAAAACAACTACAGGTACACAATACTTTTACCGAAATCCTTGGGACCAGTTGTTTTTCAGATTTTGAAATAAAAAAGTTTTTTTCAGACCCACGTGTGACTAATACAAGCGCTGAGACACAATTGATGCCTCCCAGTGCTGTGCCGTGGGTCGAGTGGGTGTGGAATTAGGTCACCTGTTTGCACGCCAAGCAACCTTGTTATACAGAAAAATACTTTACAAAAAAACCCTCAGATTTTGGAGCTTTTCGGATTTCGGAAAAAGTATTGTGTACCTGTACTTAATCCCTATGATGCAAAGCACTTTCCGTGATCTGCATTGTTACTTTGAAAAAAAAATCCATGGACTCTGAAGAATCCTTCCTGCCAAAAATGGACATGTCTAAACATGGAATATGCCCAGGTGACATGGGCAATCAGACATCAGGCATAGCCAACAATACCCACATCCCATTGAATGAATAAAAACAAAGATAACTTGTGAAGACTGGACATTATTTGCCAATTAATTGATAGGTGTTCAGTAAGTCCAGCCACTAATCAATTCAGTTGTTTCTCAGAATGCATGATTGAGGAAGAATATCTTCAGCCAGAGGAAGTGAACCTGTGGAACTCATTGCTGCAGAGGGCTGTGGAGGGAGGCCAAGTCATTGAGTGTATTTAAGAGAGAGATAGATAGGTTCTTGGTTAGCAAGGGGATCAAAGATCTGGGGAGAAGGCAGGACAATGGGGTTGAGAAACATACCAGCTGTGATTGAATGGTGGAACAGACTCGATGGGCCAAATAGCCTAATTCTGCTCCTTTATCTTATCATTTTATTATCTATCCATTGAAAGAACAATTCAATTGCAGCTCATTTGAGATTTTTCTAGCTAATCTTTTGATTAAAAAATAGCATACAAGGGAGGAAAAATGCAAAAGTACATTAAAGGTCCAAACTCCTGACAGGAGCCATGTGCCACGTGGAAATCAGCAGCTTCAGGGAAAATGGAAGGAAGAGGGAGAGTGAGAGCGAGATGGAGATTCCCACCTGCAGGGATCACCTTTTAATTTATGGCTGCTCTTAGGGCTACAGGCATAGAACAATCTGAACTGTAAAAACTTGAATACTATGCAAGAAAATGAAGAGGGAAAAACAAGAGTAAAATAACAAATTCATGGCAATTTGCACCATATCCGTGTAGTTTATTGTAATACTAATTGACGAATAGTGTGATGTCAGTCAGACAAATAATTGCATACACTGTAAACAACTGAAGTGTAATAGTGCCTGACCAATGTGTCATTGCATCACCCTCACAGTCTGATACTGCATGTGCACTAATGATACCCTGTGACTCTTAACCTTCCCGGTAGGTTTTTATGTAACGCTGATTGTTAACCGCTGGTGGAACCAATACACTAATATCCCACTTCCGGATCAGCTGATGTGTGTGGTGTCCAGTAATGTTCATGGTGTCGATGAAAGGGGCCGGATGCTGAGGAGAACGCTGATTCGATATGCCAATCTCTCTGCAGTGCTCATTCTTCACTCCATCAGTACAAGGGTCCGAAAGAGATTCCCTTCGTTAGAACATGTGGTTGAAGCAGGTAATGTGAGGAGAAAGTGAGGTCTGCAGATGCTGGAGATCAAAGTTGAAACTTTATTGCTGGAACAGCACAGCAGGTCAGGCAGCATCCAGGGAACAGGAGATTCGACGTTTCGGGCACAGGCCCTTCTTCAGGAATCCAGGATTCCTGAAGAAGGGCCTGTGCCCGAAACGTCGAATCTCCTGTTCCCTGGATGCTGCCTGACCTGCTGTGCTGTTCCAGCAATAAAGTTTCAAGCAGGTAATGTGACCCATGTTATCAATGGACATACATGCGAATATTTTATCAGAGGATACACCAGGACAGAATGTCAGGACAAAGCATACTTCCTTGACTGCATTAGTGACATTGGTACAACCATATGGCTTCTGAGTTCCATCTGGCTAATAGACTTGTGCAACCATCAGCATCACAGTCAGCAAGACATTCATGCACAGGGGGCATCACAGCTGAAGCATCTGTGTCCACCTTCAAATGCTCATGTGGCAGGCAGCTGGACAACTTTCAGGAGCATTCACTTGGCTGAATCCCTCTCCCATGCTAACTGTTGTGTCTCTAAGTCTGCACTGAGGAACTAGTTTAGCATTGACCAGATATCAACCATCACTGAGCCACTGAGATAACCTCTCTCACATAGAAATAATCATAGTTAAGTAAATGAGAAACCAAATATGAGCTGCAGCCATAATATTGTAGAGTATCCCCTCCACCTATTCTCAAACATTTGACCATTTTGTTGGTCTTTTCAAGCTCCACAAGAATGTAATAAAAATATTTTACTGCAAAGTATTGGAGAGCAATAGTACAAAGGTATTAGTTTATCTGAAGAGATACTTTCACTGAAAATATTAACAAGGATGCAGGAAAGCTTAAACATGCCCAAAAACAGAAGTCATGTAATAGATGGTCATATTACATTGTTTTGTTATTTGGACAAAAAGGATATTAGAAAGCAGTTGTGCCAGAGACAGGGTGCAAATATCTCAGTTGCTGTAGCATCTGAGGGACACTGAGTACAGCAAGACAACTGTGAGGTGTTCGCCCAATATCTACTAATTGGAAATGGGTGGAAAATTCCACAGATTCTCTTATGGGTTTGAGCTCCCTCCTGTTGATCTTCCTGCATTTATTGTACAAGATGATCCAACACTCCCAAACGCAAGAAATAGCAAATCAACTCTATGACTTCAACTAATCAGTCATTATGTCTGTTTGCGGGTTCTGTCTGCAGGTTTTATGACCAATGAAGAACTGAAGAAATTTGAAAGCCTCTATTCTGATTTTAACAAGTACTGGATTCCATGTGTGTGGTTTACAAACCTGGCAGCCCAGGCAAGGAGAGAGGGCAGAATCCAAGATGATGTTGCTTTAAGACTGTTGATGGATGTAAGCCTGATATCTTAGTCCCTCAGTGAGAAACTATAAAACAGTGGGCAGATCAATAGTAAAGTGCAAATGGTTCTAATGCAGTAGCACATATAATACAGAATTCTTCTTTGGAACTCTTACTGCAATGGGACCTGAAGGGTTTTAGGTAACCATTACTTTAATTAATCGGGTATTGAAAGCCTTTTGCCTGCTTAACAGGCTCAACAGACTTCAACTAACCAGTGCAGTGTATTGCGAGAGAAGATCAGCTATGATCTTATTGAATAGTGGAGCAGGTTCAGGGAGCTAGATGGCCTACTCTTGCTCACTTTTTTTATGCTTTTATACTGACAAATTACAAGCAATACTGAAAGCATCCACAAAAATATTCATTAAAATCTTCCCTATAATCCTTCTGTGATGTAATATGTTATTCTTTAATGTGGCAGTAGAATTTTAAAGCAGCAATCTAGTCATGCATTTCCGTATCTATTTGCCTTGTGCTGCTCTTCCTCTTTCTTCCTTAAGGAAACCACTGGCGCTCAATGGGACTTGCAATTAATGCTGAAATGCTGGCTTGTGTTTCCCATTCCCCATCCTGCAACTCATGAGCATTGTGCCAGGAAACTAAAGCTATCTGAATGAGCTGAGCCCACATGTAGGTAAGGTCAGCTGTTCTCTGCACAGCCACAGAGTGGCAGGACTGCATTACTGGCAAGGATGTGTTAAAGCGCTAGTCATGATTTGGAGCTGCCAGTGTTGGACTGGAGTGTACAAAGTTAAAAAATCACACAACACCAGGTTATAGTCCAACAGGTTTAATTGGAAGCACTAGCTTTTGGAATGCTGCACAACCACCTGAAGGAGCAGCGGTCCAAAAGTTAATACTTCCAATTAAACCTGGTGTTGCGTGATTTTTAACTTAAAGTGCTAGATCATAGATGTCACTGCACAGATGTTGTAGCATGAAACAAATATGAATTTCAAGCTGCCTCACAAACTCTAATGGCCCACATTATTATTTATATTGTATATATCAGTTAACAAAAATATTTCCCTTTCTCATTTGCAGGAATTGAACCGACACCGGGCAAAATGCAGCCTGTTATTTCACTATGACTGGATCAGTATCCCCTTAGTGTACACTCAGGTCAGAATTTCATTGAACTCCAATTCCTGATCCATTGACTCTCGAAAAGATTACCTTTATCTATTCACATAATGAAGATGCCTCCTTCAGTCTTTGATCTCAGCTGGACCAGCAGTCTCAATACTAGGATTAGCCTGAGGATTCAAGGTTAAGCAGGAAAACTGAGACTGTGCTGGTCCAATTTGCTGGATTACCAGAGCAACACACTCTTGTTGGGTGGGTCTGTGTGTCAGGACATTCTGAATTTGATGAAGCAGTTTCGTGCTTTCAGTCAATTTTCATTCCATGCTGTACCATTTGACTTGCACCGCATAAAAGTTCACCTCCAAAAATTCCCTGAATGTAGACATTTGACACAGAAATGGAACAGGAAATATCCTTTCTGAAGTATCCACATTCCATGATTGATAACTGCTGCTTCTGTCTTACCTCTCCACAGGTGGTTACTATTGCAGTCTACTCCTTCTTTGCCTTCTGTCTGATTGGACGTCAGTTTCTTGAACCAAGGCCAGGTTATGAAGAAGATAACATAGACTTTTATATTCCTATCTTCACTCTACTGCAATTCTTCTTCTATGCGGGTTGGCTTAAGGTCAGGACTTTGCTCTGAATTGAATACATTGTGTTTAGCGGGCCAGATCATACAGAATCTGGATGGTATTTTTACATGCACAAATATGGTGCAGAGTTGCATTCTTGGACCCTCCTACTGTTATTCTTATGTTGCTCCATTAGAAATATTAGTTACACGACTGGGACAAGTGTGTTTATAAATGTCAACAATCCCTTCTGATTACCTTTAACTATCTTTCCCAAAGTCTGACTGACTATGCAGCATAAAGTTGAACCTAGCAGCTCACCACTGGGTAAGGCTGCAGCCACCCAGCTTTGCTCCCACCGGAGACTCTGGTTGAGATTGAATTTGTATGCAAAGCTCTATGTCCCTACATCCAAGCCATCAGCATAGCTTTCAAATTTCACCTCAAAATCCTCAGTTTTATTACATTTCCAGCTTGCTAACATAATTCATGCATTTGTTAATTTACACCATGAATGTAATTTCCTGACTTCCTCTTAGGTAAACCTGTACTCGTCCAAAATTTGTCTCCTACATTTTAACCTGCAAGTCTTGCAAGACCTTCTGAATTCCACTTTAAGAAATTCCAACTCATCGATTCTTCTTCTACCTGGACTCAACGCTATTAAATATTCAATTGATTCTGAAATGAATCCTTGCCAGTATCCATTTGTTAGTCTTGTCTTGGTGCATCAATTTTAAAATCCTCAAAACTTCAAATCTCTCCACAGACCTGGCTTTTGTCTGCCTCTGCAATCTCTTCCACCTTTCCTCATTGAACTACTATGCATATCCCCTCTCTTTGCTTCACATCACAGTGACTACATTTCAGAAATACTTCATTAGCTATGATATACTTTTGAGGCATCTGAGATTATGTAAGGCACTGTGTAAATGCATGTCTTTCTCAACAGTAGGGGAAAGACATCAGCCATTTTGTCACACATTCTGGAACTCCCTCTAAGTCACTTGGTCCTTCAATATTTCTTGTCACCTTTAAGTGCTTTCTTAAAGCCATTCTCTGTTTGCAGTCACCTTCCCTAACCTCCCTCTTCTAATCTTGCTCAGGTTTAAACCCAACTACAAAGCAATTTGACATACAGGTATAGCACAATTGTGTTCTTGTGCAACCCCACACTATATAAAAATTGCACAGGAAAAATAGCACAAGTATTAGCAATGCAATCGCATTATAGCTAACACATTTGAAAAGTTTGCGCCTTAGAAACAACATCCCCTATTTGTCAATTGCGTTACATTTAGCAGAATGACCTGCACTTTGCTGTAACAGCATGTAACTATTAGTTTTGTACTACAGTACATCAGCACTCACACGAAGATAGGCAATTGGTAAAAACAGAACAACGGTTAAATTAGCAAAGCAATGAAGATGATTTCATATCCCTTTTCTCTCAGCCAGGTAGCTGAACAGATCATTAATCCATTTGGAGAGGATGATGATGATTTTGAAACAAACAAGCTGATTGACCGCAATCTTCAGGTACATTAACATCATGATGTTGAACCATTAACTACTGTATTGCAAATAAGGCAAGTGATCTCTTTGTAACTTACTTGGACTTAGCTCCTCTAGTCCCATATGGGACTATGGTCAACAAGATTTTGATCCATTGCAATCCCTTTCACTCCCGGACATGTAGTGACCTGCATTTTGGAGGTCTCCCTCAATTTACTGTATTCTTTGGCTGGGTCCTATTTTCTTTTCCCACCTGGTGGTGTCCATTCAACTATCATTAAGGCAGGACATGTATTCTGACTCCCGGACATACACATACTCAATCAAATCTGTCTATGTTCTGAAGGTGCCTCTGCCCATTACTGTTTACCACTTCTTCATTTGTCTCTCAAGTGCTGCCCAGGATCTTATTAGGCAACAGTGTGTGGAAAACCCAACTTGCATGACACCTTTGCTGTTCTCTTCCACATCTCACTGGTATAGATTGCAGTTGGTACTGGGATGGATGTGGAGAGACACAGTTTCATGGCCATGTTGGCGGTTTTGGATTACGTCACTATGTGGAGTTCCTGGAAGACAGATGCTGCTTTATCAATTCTTGTTTGGACGTCAACCTCTACATCACTTTCCCAGGAGACACTGCTTCCTAAGTACAGGAAGCAATCAACATCCTCCATGTTCTTTGCTTAGGCTACTGAATATTAGGCAAAAATGAGAAAATGATGAGAAGCACTGGAGAATGGATGAAGCCACAAAGATGAGCTACATGAGAGAGAGATATAAACATGAATGGATAGAATGAAAAGGGTGGGGTGTGGAGGGATGGTCACAAGAAGCAACAAATCATAATGGCTCCAAGATGGTATACCAGATCATATGGGAATTGGCTGGGGCAAGAAGCAACATATTTATCGTAATCAAAGCCAAAGACAATAGGAAGCTATTAAAGGGCGAGAAGTTGGAGGTGACTAGTTGGAACTCTTTCAGGGGAGGCATAGCCAACCTAACCGCAGCTCTAGTTAGGTTCGATGACACCAATCACACGTCAGCAGCTGAACATTAACCTGGGAGCAGTTACCAGGCAGGGCCTGATTCCACCCAGACACACCCCCATATCTTATTCCTGTAACCACACATTTGCAAAGGCTAATCCACTTAGTGTCCAGGGGTGTGCAGGCTATGGGGCAGTTTAACATGGCAATCCACCTAACCTGCACATCTTTGCTCTGTGGGACGAAACCAGAGCACCCAGAGGAAAACCATGCAGACATGGGGAGAACAAACAAATTCCGCACAGACAGCTACCCGAAGGTGGAATCAAACCTGGGTCCCTGGTACTGTGACAGCATGCTAACCACTGAGCCATCGTGCCACCCAATGATACCAGAGATATCAACATACCAACATGGAGATACCAACAGAGCAATTGAGACATGCCAAGAAGAATGTCTTAACTAAGGTCACAGATCCATTCAATAAAATCAGTCAAAAATGCTTAAAATTACAGAGGATACTTTCCTTGGTTTAATTTTATTTTATTGTTTTAATTTAATCAGCAGTTTAATTTAGATTGCCAGTTTTTTGTGTCTCTCAATTCACCTAAGAGAAAAGGTGGTTGTGCAGTGGATATAGTACTGTTTACAGTTTGAATTAAAATGCTAGCAGCTCACGTGTTACAATTACCTGGAAGACAAGATTGTTATATTAGCAATTTATTACAGTCAAAACTTACTGAAGTAAAGAAGATCAAATAGAGATTTGATGTTAAACAAACAGGCAAGAATCAGTGATTTCATGTTGTATTACTACCTAATAATAATAAAAAGGTACAAATCACAACACCACGTCATAGTCCAACAGGTTTATTTGGAAGCACTAGCTTTTACAGTGTAGCTCCTTCATCAGGTAGCAGGACCATAAGACAGAATTTATAGGAAACGATTAGTGGCATGCAAGTAACATGTTATATTTAACAAACCTTGATTGTTGTTAAGTCTTTCACGTTTTAGAATGGGTTAGAACCCACCAATTCTTCAGAACCCATTCCAAGAGATTAAAGACTTAAACACAATCAAGGTTTGTTAAATATAACATGTTACTTGCATGACTCTGTATTGTTTGCTATAAATTCTGTGTCTTATGGTGCTACTCCACAACCACCAGATGAAGGAGCAGCGCTCAGAAAGCTAGTGCTTCCAAATAAACCTCTTGGACTATAACTTGGATAGTGTGTAATTTATAATTTTGGCCACCCCAGTCCAACACTGGCTCCTCCACATCATAATGTGTGAATTAAAAAGAGTTCCATGTAGAATTTGTCTTGCTTATGACACGGTTCTTCACAAATTGGCTTCTATGCAGCATTGTTACCTTTTTAAAGGAAAATAGATTGCAGGCAGCAGAATCATACATTATATTTTAGCACTCAGCACAAAACCAACCACAATTCAGTGCTGCAGAATGGTATAATGGTTACACATCATGTTCAGAATAAAACAGAAGGGGCTCTTCTGTTGTTAGAATAACAGACATGTTTATCAAGAAATTGAAGGAGCATTTTATGTTATGAAGTGGAGGTGCTGGTGTTGTACTGGGGTGGACAAGGTCAGATGTCACATGACACTAGGTTATAGTTCATCAGGTTTATTTGAAATCACGTTTTTGGAGCTCTGCACCTAGATCTACATTAAAACTGTCTGATGGTGACTTTACAAAGAAATATTCTGTGTTTATTGTCTTTACGTTGAGTATAAAATCACATATTTGAATGCACATACACAACATTGTGCATTCAAAACGGTGTCTCCATGTAGGTTTCCTTTCTCTCTGTGGATGACATGTATCAGAATCTTCCACCCATGGAAAAAGATAAGTACTGGAATGAATCCACAGCTCAACCTCCTTACACCATCGCTACCGCCAACGAGACCCACAAACCATCATTTTTAGGATCAACCTTTGACATGCGGTCAGTAAAATTCTATTTCACATTTTCATGGGAGCAATCCACAACCATATATTCATGGGACTAAGGACAGAAAACTAGTAATAGCAATTATAAATTAAGAGAACTGGAAGCACAAGTATTGAAGCTAATTAGCTCAGACTCCCAAACTGAATAGCAGCATCAACTCAGGCTAAGTGACAGCTTTTTAATTGTTGGTTTGTTAAAATCAAAATATTTTAACTTTGTTGTTGTATGTCATCTAGAGGTTTATGTTCATTTTATGATGTATAATTGATTGACAGCATCTCTCCACACCTAAATTAGGACATCCAGAGGCACTTCACTGATATGCGTCTATGTCAGTATAATGCATGCACAGGAATTCAGACAAGAAAGTACAAGCAACAGATTCTTTGGTCAGTCATATGTACTGAAAGAGAATATCTACCATTACCTGGCCTCAGGCTACCCATAGAGTTTGATAATTTTTGAAGTTCACTAAGCTTTGCTTTGTCAATAAATACAGCAGCCAATTTGAATTATGGGTCATCTCCCCTTACATCCACGTATTTATACCCAAGTTTTCTAATTCAAATACTGGTGCTACCAATTTGAAAAAAACTGACATACTCAAACCCAACACTACATATAAATCTTTCAAACAAGAAATTCATTAAGATTCCTTATTCTTAACTGCAGGCCAATTTCTGTATCTGGCAAGAAATGAAGCCCAGAACATTTTAACACCCAGAACTTTTATAAATCCACCACCAATTCTCCAGTCAGGTTACTGTTCTCAATCAGCTTTGGAGGGCAGATCAATGGCTGGAATACCCAGTTCTTCAGTATAGGAGCACCACTGCTCCATCTTTGCCCATGAGGAAAGTGGGATCATTTTAAAACCTACTTTTTTTTGGGTCACTCACTTCTGGCCCTGATCTAGTCTGCTAGTAGGTTGGTGTAGCAGGAAATCCAATACGACCTCTTGGGTCCATCAAGCTTTACTTAGTTACAGCCAGATGATATATTATTAAGGAAGCCACCAGTTCTGGGATGAATTTTCTGGAAGGAAAGCAGATTAAAAGCCCAAACTGGTCACCTAGCAGAGAGTAATAAACTGAGTTATGCAATTCTTAGTTTCTGGAGTCACTCCCTAATAGACTAAAGATTTGACCACACACTTGAGCCAACTTGGTACTCATTCCATGAGAATCACTGACTTACTTGTACTTTCTATTCGATAGATGGTGAGCTGCATATACAATTCAGTCTCCTCTGTATTCGGCATAGTAAATGCAAATTCAGTGAAGCTTGTAAATGAACAAAGGTGGAGAAAGTGAGGTCTGCAGATGCTGGAGATCAAAGTTGAAACTTTATTGCTGGAACAGCACAGCAGGTCAGGCAGCATCCAGGGAACAGGAGATTCGACGTTTCGGGCACAGGCCCTTCTTCAGGAAATCAAGAATGAACAAAGGTGTCAATCAAAAGTGACACTAACAGTGTACCACTCCGAAACAGTTCTGGTGAAGCTCAACAAAAGCTTCAGGAACAGCACCTTACCTTTTGATTCAATATACCCTTCTGAATTCAAACTGGAGTTTAATAATTTCAGATCAAAGGACTGCTCCTGGATAGCAGGATCTAGTAACAGTTTTTTTAAAATTTACAAATGTATTCATTTCTTGCCTATTTACAAATCTTTGCACCCAGCATTGTTACATTCATCATTTAATTACTCTTGCTTCCACCCAATAAACACATGTTCACTTCAGTTTCCACTTCAAACCTGTAACATCTCTAAATTTTTCCAGTTCTGACAAAGTTTCTGTCACCATCTGCTTCCTGACCATTTCAGCATGTGGCCACTTCAGGGACCTCAGTAATGGGTTGACATTGTGACCATTTATGGATCTCTGAGAGGTGCAGGTTTAACTAGCTCACAGCAATGATTTCACTAGTAAAGCTCCAATTAGCTTTATAATTTTATTTATTATGAATTATGCACCACTACTCAAAATCAAAAAAGCCCCACTCCTTGCAACCAAAATGGTTCCATAGGAATTTAGAGTCAGAGTCATAGAGATGTACAGCATGGAAACATACCCTTCGGTCCAACCCATCCATGCCGACCAGATATTCCAACACAATCTAGTCCCACCTGCCAGCACCCGGCCCATATCCCTCCAAACCCTTCCTATTCATATACCCATCCAGATGCCTTTTAAATGTTGCAATTGTACCAGCCACAACCAC
>NC_057720.1:31600672-31608057 GCF_004010195.1 Chiloscyllium plagiosum | reverse complement strand
GTTGATGTGGTGTATATGGACTTCAGTAAGGCATTTGATAAAGTTTCACACGGTTGGCTCTTGCACCTATCACATTTCCAACTCCCCTCCTCCAAGTCCCTCCTCCCTACCTTTTATCTTCTCCTGCTGAACACTCTCTGCTCATTCCTGAAGAAGGGCCTGTGCCCGAAACGTCGAATCCCCTGTTCCCTGGATGCTGCCTGACCTGCTGTGCTGTTCCAGCAATAAAGTTTCAACCTGTATAGCCGCAACATGACCTCCCAACTCCTGTACTCAATAAAGGAAAGCATACCAAACGCCTTCTTCACCACCCTATCTACCTGCGACTCCACTTTCAAGGAGCTATGAACCTGCACTCTAAGGTCTCTTTGTTCAGCAACACTCCCTAGGACCTTACCATTGTGTATATGTCCTGCTAAGATTTGCTTTCCCAAAATGCAGCGCCTCGCATTTATCTGAATTAAACTCCATCTGCCATTTCTCAGCCCATTGGGTCCAGATCATGTTGTAATCTGAGGTAACCCTCTTCGCTGTTCACTACACTGCCAATGTTGGTGTCATCTGCAAACTTGCTAACTGTACCTCTTATGCTCGCATCCAAATCATTTATGTAAATGACAAAAAGTAGAGGGCTCAGCGCCGATCCATGTGGCACTCCAATGGTCACAGGCCTCCAATCTGAAAAACAACCTCCACCACCACCCTCTGTCTTCTACCTTTGAGCTAGTTCTGTATCCAAATGGCTAGTTCTCCCTGTATTCTGTGAGATCTAACCTTGCTAATCAGTCTCCCATGGGGAACCTTGTCGAACGCCTTACTGAAGTCCATATAGATCACATCTACTGCTCTGCCCTCATCAATCTTGTTACTTCATCAAAACACTCAATCAAGTTTGTGAGACATGATTTCCCACGCACAAAGCCATGTTGACTATCCCGAATCAATGCCTTTCCAAATACGTGTACTGATATACATTACAACTGCAAAAGCAGCTCTGAAAAATAAAAATCAATCTCTTTGTCATTATTGGGGTCTTGGCTAATTTATGAATCAAGTTGCAGCATGAAACATTATGATTCTACACTGGCCACAGTTGCCAAAAACACAAGGGTTGATCATGACCAGAATGGAAATAAAGGCTGCTTTCTACCCAAATTAAACATTTGAAATAACTTTACTGCACAATGTAGTGAATTTATGCTGTATGTTTTCACTTTATCTTTCAGTGCGATTGATAGCCCGGTTCTCAACAGACAGGTCGAGCAAGACTCATTCAAGACACAGACTCCCTTACTCAATCGCTTCCTCAATGTTGCTGCCTCACCAACTATTAGTCTCAAAAGCTTGGGGAGGAGCAATCAAGGAGTAAATTTATTATGGAAGCATGCAGACAATTGCTCTTCCAACTTACAGTCCAATGAACTCTATTTGGTGACTCCATCTGAAGAGGACTCCAGGAATGACAACCAAAACAATCCCAGTGAGTCTTCTAGTACTGGTACTGTCACCTTGAAGGTTCCTCAGAATGTTTAAAAAAGGAAGACCTCTAACTACAATCAAAACCCAATAAAAATTAAAATGGTCTAATTGACATCTTCAAATAAAACACTTCAGTTGATAATTGCTTCAAAGAACCTGGCTTGGCAGAATCAAGTTGCCTTTAACAAATACATTCTGGCTGTTCCCAAACTTCAAATACCCTTGTCATTTGCATTCAATAGAAAGTAGTGAAGTGTAGCATTGCTGGTACACAAATGCCATACATAAAACCTTAAGAGTCTCCAACTTTCCCTTCTCCACTGATACAGGTTTCCCAGTCCACTTTGGGCCAGCAAGGACCTACTCCATACAAAAATGCCACTGGAGGCTCTGCAGGCCAATGGACTGCCTCTGTAAACACCTCCACCCAATGGGACTCTCTTGCTAAAGAGCTTTCTCTGGGATGTTTGAAGGAAAAAAAAGCAAATGAAGATGACAGTCTGGGCACAGGAGCCCAGCCGTTACCTATTCTATTACTGCCACCTTGGACTTTTAGTTGTTGCATGCAGAAAATACGAAACAAAATGGAAAGTTTTGGAAAAGATAAAAGTGACAAGGGCATGTTCACTTTAAATTTATAGTGAAACGTACAGCATGGAAACAGACCTTTCAGTCCAACCCTTCTATGCTGACCAGATATCCCAACCCAATCTATCCCACCAAGGAGAAAGTAAGGTCTGCAGATGCTGGAGATCAAAGTTGAAACTTTATTGCTAGAACAGCACAGCAGGTCAGGCAGCATCCAGGGAACAGGAGATTCGACGTTTCGGGCACAGGCCCTTCTTCAGGAACCCTTCTTATTCATATACCCATCCAAATGTTGCAATTTAACCAACTTAAATGTTGCAATTGTACCAACCTCCACTTCCTCTGGCAGCTCAATGCATACATGTACTGCCCTGTGAAAAAGTTACCCTGTAGGTCTCATCTTTCCCCTCACCCTAAACTGATGCCCTCCAGTTCTGGACTCCTGGACACCAGGGAAAAGACTTTGCCTATTTGCCCTATCCATGCCCCTCAATTTTGTAAACCTCTATGAGGTCACCCCTCAGCCTCTGATGCTCCAGGGAAACAGCCCCAGCCTGTTCAGCTCAAATCCCTTAACCCTGGCAACATCCTTGTAAATTTTGAGCCCAAGTTTCACAACATCTTTCTGATAGTATTGCACGCACTTCTGGTCTCCTTCCTCCAACTGAGGCCTAACCAATGTCCTGTACAGCTACAACATGAGCTCCCAATTCCTGTACTTGGAGTCTTGGAGGGAAGTGGGGAGGTGTGGGTGCAAGTTTTATATTTCTTGTGGTTGCAGGGGAAGGTGGCGGGAGTGGAGGTTGGGTTGGTGGGGGGTGTGGACCTGATGAGGGAGTCATGGAGGGAGTGGTCTTTCCAGAACACTGATAGGGGAGGGGAGGGAAATATATCCTTGGTGGTGGGGTCTGTTTGGAGGTGGTGGAAATGATGAAGGATGATACAATGTATCTGGAGGTTGGTGGGGTGGTAGGTGAGGATCATTGGGATGCTGTCCTAGTGGCGATTGGAGGAGCAGGAAGTGGAGGAGATGCGATGGAGAGCATTGTCAACCATATCTGAGGGAAAATTGCAGTCTTTGAAGGAGGCCATCTGGGTTGTTTGGAATTGGTCCTCCTGGGAGCAGATGCAGTGGAGGTGAAGGAATTGGGAATATGGGATGGTGTTTTTACAGGGGGCAGGGTAGATCATCATTTCCACCTCCAGAGACCCCACCAAGGATATATTTCCCTCCCCTATCAGCATTCCAGAAAGACCACTCCCTGCATGACTCCATCAGGTCCACACCTTCACCAACCCAACCTCCACTCCCAGCACCTTGAATTTCAAGAAATGCAAAATTTGCACCCATACCACCCCCCCATGGATCTTTCCATATTGGAACAAATTCACCTGCACCTCCACACCATTTACTGCATCCAATGTGGCCTTCTCTACATTGGAGACAGGCCACCTACTTGCAGAACATTTCAGAGAACACCTCTGGGACACCCACACCAACCAACCCAACTGCCCTGTGGCTGAACACTAACACCCCTCTGCCAAGGACATGCAGGTCCTTGGCCACCTCCACCAGACGATGGCAACACGACACCTGGAGGAAGAGCACCTCATCTGCCTAAGAACCCTCCAACCACAAGCTTCATTTCTCCTCCCCCACCTTCAGTCCCAACCCTTCGACTCAGCACTGCCTTCTTGATCTGCATTCTTCCTTAACTGCCCCCCAACCCCTCTCTGGCCAATCACCCTCACCTTAACCTCCTATTGCATCCCCAACACCCCTCCCTTTTATCTTAGCCTGCTTGGCACACCCTCATTCCTGAAGGGCTTATGCCCAAAATGTCAATTCCTGCTGCTTGGATGCTGCCTGATCTGCTGCACTTTTCCAGCGACATTTTTCAGCTCTGATCTCCAGCATCTGCAATCCTCACTTTCTCCAAACACAAATGAGGACCTGGAGTATTGGTGAAAACCAGCTACTGAACTACGCAAGCATCTTTTAAAGATTGATTAGGGAACAAGGTTTTTAATCCAGAAAAACAAACTTGTAATAATCCTCAACCAGCACTACCTGTTATCTGCTTGATTTCATGGCCATTCAATTCATCTCACTCATCTTAAGCCATCCAAGATACCTTGTGTCCATGCCATATCAACTCATGCCAGTTTCCAACACTTGGCCTGTCATCTTAATATGCTCCAAACTCATTTAACACCTTTGCTAAGGGGTGAAAATTGTTACACCAATTCAACATTTGCACTAATTTCCTGTAATGGTATGTTTTCACATTTCCTTATCCATAAGCTGACAGGTGTTACAACAATTACATTACTTAGTAAGAGCTATGCAGTGGCCAGGACCAAAATATTTCCAATCAATCTGTACAGAAATGACTTTTGGAAGACATGAATCTCCAACCTAGATACACCATTCCAGTATTTAGTAAGCATTTTATAAACCATTTTAAATTAGTCTGCTTTTCAAATGTCATGCTCCACCCTCCACAGTATTTAACTAAATTTATTACAATACCAAAGACTAATGCCCTCTAGATAGAACATGAGGAACTTCAGAGTAGAACACATGCCTGAAGCTTTATATTGGCTTTGTAAATCTCCAAATCAAGACACCAGACAAATGAATTAAAAAAGAGATTTATTAAGCAATTAATCAAACTACATTGCAGAAATCTTCCACATCTTCAAATCCAACCTTGTTCACTATGCAGGTCAGCTCCAAACTCGTTTAATCCTCAAATGTGCACTGCAAAGGCAAAAGCATCCAATTAAAAGCAAATTGAAATAAATTTTCCATAAACCAATGAACTGTTTACATAAACACTGCCATTGCAAGGTAGATTCATATTTCTAGACTCAGATCACATGGTCAAGCATTGTATGCTTTAGGGCAAATGTGCATTTGACACCTGACATTGGCCATTACTGTTCTAATTCCATTTCATAAGAAAGATCAAGCATAGTCAGTTAGCAATCTGGGCCATGTTAACCTAATGCAGGTTTTAACTGCTTTCCTTTATATTTGGTACCATTTCCAGGCCTTCAGGTTGGAGTAACATCATTACATTTCAGTAGCAGAACTGGATAATGTTTTCATCATTAGATCCGGAAATGGTTGTTTGTTTTACAGATGTTATTTACAAACAAACATTTACTCACCTCAGATGGCATGCTCTGGATATAGACTTCAACTCTTCCACTTGGTTCAAAGTGTATACATCTAGAAGGCCCAATAGAAAATGAAATGGAGAAAATTAATTGAAATCTAAATTTTTAATATTTACACTTAACCAGTTGAAAGTTTAATTATGGAAAACCAATTTAATAAAGCACAAAATTACAATTGGAGATCAATATCCATGCTGGTATAGTGGGCACTGCTGCCCAAGCTGTAACTGCACTAAGGAAATTCAAATACCATTTGAAACAAATTAATCTCAGATTGCATCACTGACAATTTCACTGAAACTGGGCTGCAAGCAAGTCAGTTACAAACTAGGGGCCCAACCTACAGATTCAGAATCCACCTTGGTAAAGCCATAAACTGGTAGACTTAGATCACGATTAATGCTCCATGAATTTGGACTTAACAGGCCTTCAGAACATGATCAAAATTTGAGAACTGAACACTATCACAACAAAAGAGTTAATTTAGCAAGAGGTCTAGCACGACAATACTAGATCAGGTTTAAAGCAGCGGGTTGAGTTAGAGCACTTAGTTTTTAACTTGGTAGTCAGTATTCAGCCACATCACTTCTAAAACCAATACACATCACTCCCAATTTTGTTGGGTCTACTACACTAACATTACTAGTTGAACACCAAAATTAAGCATTAACAATTACAATACCCCAAACCAACACAAAAGCTCATTTACTCAATGCCCCAACTTAATCCCACATACAGATGTGGGGTGTACTCAGACGCACAATGAAATCAACTTGCACACTTAACATTTCATAGTGTATATTAAACAGATTTAATACATGCCAGCATATATACCCAGCAAGGTGAAACTTCAATTCATGCATATCAATCTGAAAGTTTCAACCAGATACTGATGCCAAATGTACCATGTTGGATTTTCAGCACCCACACCATCTTACCTCCTTGCAACCACTGTTCTACAGAAAAAGGAGCAGACGAAGTAATTTTCATTATTCACAGGAGACAGATCACCAATTCTACATCTTGCAGACTGATCCAACTCCTATCAAAATTACCTTTTGCAGAAGTCTACAACTGTCCAATTACACAAGCACTGCTGCCTCAATACTGGAGACATGTTCAATTCCAATGACAACCACATGGAGCGTGCACTTGTCCAAAGGTCTGAATTTCCTCCCACAGTGCAAGCATGCGCAGGTTAAGTGGATTGGCCATGTTAAATTGCTCAGTCTGATATTCTAGGAGACAGTGAGAACTTCAGATGCTGGAGATCAGCTGAAATTGTATTGCTGGAAAAGCACAGCAGGTCAGGCAGCATCCAAGGAGCAGGAGAATCGATGTTTTGGGCATGAAGGGCTCATGCCTGAGACATTGATTCTCCTGCTCCTTGGATGCTGCCTGACCTGCTGTGCTTTTCCAGCAACAATTTCAGCTGAGTCTGACATTCCCAAGTTCACTTTCCTGCTTTTAACCCAAAACTCCCTTACTGATTAAAGTTCAACCTAATGCTTGGACAAGACAAGATAATACTGTTTTCCAGTACTCTGGAACCCTCCCTAACACGTTGACAGCTCAACAATCTCTTCAACTACCACTTCCTGACAGTGGTCCAGACAATTTATCCACATTCAATCATTTCACTAGCCTTGCACTCATTCCTCTAATAGAAAGCCTCAAAAAACCTATGATGCAGAGCCCACTGATAAGGCATAACTCTTACTTCTATAGAAACAGCATCATGTAACAATATGGATTTAAGTTTTTCCATAAATATTCCAGAAGTGGAAAGTCAAAAATGTTCTCATTCAGGCTTAAGTAATGCTCAGTCCACCCACAAACCAGTGATCCTGCACAAGAATGAGACTTGGAAGGCCACAGACTACGCAGCAAGACACTAAACGGGTGTAAAGAACATCAGCAAGGGACGGAAGTCACGAAGGTGAACAGCATGTACATTATAAAACAAGGGTGGGTGGAACAATCAGGTAGGTAAAAACAATGACTGCAGATGCTGGAAACCAGATTCTGGATCAGTGGTGCTGGAAGAGCACAGCAATTCAGGCAGCATCTGACGAGCAGCAAAATCGACGTTTCGGGCAAAAGCCCTTCATCAGGAATAAAGGCAGTGATCC
>NC_057720.1:31507901-31600393 GCF_004010195.1 Chiloscyllium plagiosum | reverse complement strand
TCGGGAGCAACAGATACAATAAGTGATATTAGTGGATGTGCAGGTAAAACTTTGATGGATGTGGAAGGCTCCTTTAGGGCCTTGGATAGAGGTGAGGGAGGTGGTGTGGGCACAGGTTTTACAGTTCCTGTGGTGGCAGGGGAAAGTGCCAGGATGGGAGGGTGGGTCGTAGACGGACGTGGACCTGACCAGGTAGTCATAGAGGGAACGGTCTTTGCAGAAGGCGGAAAGGGGTGGGGAGGGAAATATATCCCTGGTGGTGGGGTCTTTTTGGAGGTGGCGGAAATATCAGCAGATGATTTGGTTTATGCGGAGATTTGTATGGTGGAAGGTGAGCACCAGGGGCGTTCTGTCCTTGTTATAGTTGGAGGGGTGGGGTGTGAGGGCGGAGGTGCGGTATGTGGACGAGATGCGTTGGAGGGCATCTTTAACCACGTGGGATGGGAAATTGCGGTCTCTAAAGAAGGAGGCCATCTGGTGTGTTCTATGGTGGAACTGGTCCTCCTGGGAGCAGATACAGCAGAGGCGAAGGAATTGGGAATACAGGACGGCATTTTTGCAAGAGATAGGGTGGGAAGAGGTGTAATCCAGGTAGCTGTGGGAGTCGGTGGTTGGAACAATCAGCTCACTTCACGAAATTCTAAAGCAAGATGCCCTTGAGGTTACTCGTTTACCAAAGTTAATTTACTGACCTGGGGCACAGACCAATAGAGATCACTCATTTTAATACAATGAGGGACAGGACACATTCACAATCCAGCCGCTCGAGGTGGAGCTAAAGGACGACAGCAGGCGACCATCACTGATGCTGAAAAACACACAAGGCGAGTTGTTAGAATAAGACATTAAAGCCTCACAGCCAGAGGAATCGCTAATAAGCGAGTGCTCAGCTCTCCAAGATGGATCTCCACATGGCGAATTCAGGAAATCGCAGCAAAAATCATCATGTTCACTCGGTCACACACACGCCCACACCAGGACCCAACAGACAGGCCTCCACACCCTCACACACCGCGTTACTCACATCGGACCCGCCACGTTGTGTTCCTACCCCACATGGTGAGGGGAGGGTAGGCCTTGAAGCCTGAGTACCACCACCAGGATACACATATCCTAATACTCCGGAGTCCAGCGGCGAAAAGGCAGAACGCCGCTTCCCGAGCCTTTATATGGCGGTGAATCAACGGAACTGACGTAGACATTGTGATGTCACACCGAAGGGGCGGATCAGACTTCTCCTGATCATGTGATCCAGACGCCGTTGCTGATTGGCGAAAGCGTGGCCATTGTTAGAGTGCATGGCGGGAAGGCTGATCCAATGGAGGAGGACCATTTTGATGAGAGTGGAGCAGGTCAGGGCAGCACCGGGAAGGGCTGATGAGGGGATCCGGCCCGAAACGTCGATTTTCCTGCTCCTCGGATGGTGCCTGACCTGCTGCGCTTTTCCAGCACCACACTCTGATCTCCAGCATCTGGAGTCCTCACTTTGGCCATTTTGATCAGTGTTGGTGTAGCGAGTTGAGAGTATCGTTTTGACTTTCCCCGTCACGTTCCTTTATGGAAAGGTGAAAATGTCACCTGACTACCAATCTAGACAGTCAAGTTAGTGTCCTGACTTTAAATACCACCATGGCAGATGGTGAAATTTGAATTCAGTAAATAGCTGTAAAGCTAGCCTTCTGACCAAAAATAATCCCCTTTAGATCACAAAAGGAAAGGAAAGCTGCCACCCTTACCTCATCTGGCCTCTCAAACTGCTGTAAATGTAGGAGCTGTAGGCCACTGTGATACTGAATTCAATGTGTTCATCACCCTCAATCTTCTCATCTGTTTCTTAAATATGCAACCACTTGAAGGAGATTGTGCCCTCTGGCATTAGACACTTAGAAGGGGACATAATCTCTCCTCATGCACCCTTTCATGGCATGACCTTCAAGCATTTTGTATGCTTCAATAAATTTCCAGAATACAACTCAGACCTACACAACCTCCTTATGTTAAAAAAAACCTGTGCCCAGCATCAAGCAAGTGAACCTTCTCTAGACTGCGTCCAATGCAAAGTTAATCTCTCTTTGGTTGGTTGAGTAAGGGGATCAAAACTACTCACAGTTTTTCAGCTATGGTCTGACCAGTGTCTTATTTTCTTTCAGTAAAACCTCCCTAAGTTTACACTCCATTTTATTTGACTTCCCTACTACCCACTAAACTTGGATGTTAGATTCATGCACTCAAAATTCCTGTGCTGCAACTTTCTGCAATCTATAAATAACAGTCAGCTATTGTATTCTTCCCACCTTAGTCCATAACTTCATACTTTCCCACATTATATTCCATGTCAAGTTTTTACCCATTAACCTGTCTATATCCCTCCAGAATTTCTTAAAACAGCCTTCCTTGCACACCACTCAGTTGTAAATTACAAAAACAAGGCTTGAGAAATTACACCATCTCCATCGATCTAGATGCAAGAAATCCGGCCAATCTTATTCCATCTTGTGCCAAAGTTGTATGGTCTGTTCCATTAACAAGATGGTGGCAAGATTGTTAAATGCTGTTGAGGAGTTATCTTGAGAGTTAGTAACATTGACTCTGAACCCCATAAAATCTTGTGGCATTAATTCAAACTTGGGCATAGAAACTTTCTCGAGCTATAACCTATCAATGCTCCCCCAAATCCAATTTCCATTGGTTGAAGAGGGTATGGCTTCAATGTGACCACTACTCAGAGGAAAGAAGCAAGACATATTCTGGGTGCGGGACTTCAATGTCCATTATTAAAAGTTGTTTGGTAGCACCACTACCCAGCTAGCTGAGTCTTAAAGGAGATAACTGCTTAACTGGGTCTTTGGCAAGTGGTCGGGGAAAGAGAGAAAAGAACATAATTAACCCCATCCACACCAATCTACCTGTCATGATATAATTAGTGTCATAGAAATGTACAGCACAGGAACAGACACTTCGGTCCAGGCCGAGATAATCTAGTTCCATTTGCCAGCACTTGGGCCATAACCCTCATATACCCATCCAGATGCTTTTTAAATGCTGTAATTGTACCAGTCTCCACCACTTCCTCTGGCAGCTCATTCCATACACATACCACCCTCTGCGTGAAAACGTTGCCCCTTAGATCCCTTTTAAATCTTTCCCCTCTCACCCTAAATCAATGCCTTCTAGTTCTGGACTCCCCCACCCCTGGGAAAATACCTTGTCTATTTACCCTATCTATGCCCCTTGTGATTTTATAAACCGCTATAAGGTCACTCCTCAGCCTTCAACGCTCCAGGGAAAACAGCCCTAGCCTATTCAGCCTCTCCCTATAGTTCAAATCCTCCAACCCTGGCAATAACCTTGTAAATCTTTTCTGACTCCTTTCAAGTTCCACCACATCCTTCCGATAGGAGGGTCACCAGAATTGTACACAATATTCCAATTAGGATGTGGTTGGAATGCTGAATCAGGTTTAAGGGCCTGAAAAGATTAATATTGAGGGGTATACTGTACAGGACAGTACAGCTGCAACATGACCTCCAAGTCCTGTACTCAATGTTCTGACCAAAACCGAAAGTATACCAAACACCTTCTTCACCATCTTATCTACCTGTGACTCCACTTTTAAGGAACTCTGAACCTGCACTCTAAGGTCTCTTTGTTCAGCAACACTCCTTAGGTACTTAAGGCACCCCTCAATATTAATCTTTTCAGGCCCTTAAACCTGATTCAGCATTCCAACCACATCCTAATTAGTAATTTATAAAAGGTATAACAGGATTATATAAAAGGTAAAGTCCCACACTGTCTGAGGTTACCATGAAAGACTGACTCTCTTTCTCAATCTCTTCCCTCATCTGAGGTACGGTGACCCTTAGGTTAAACCATCACCAGTCATCCTTCTCTAATGATCTGGTAGGACTCTGGCATTTTTACTTATTGAATAAGGTAAAGGACTTTTGTCCCAGAGGACCATAAGGCTGCTCTGGTGTAAGACAGTCAACTGGTGATTGAAGGTCACCATGCCTCAGCTAAGGGGTGAGATTGAGGAGGAGGGTCCTTTGTGGAAACCACAGCCAGTGCAGAAATTGAATCCATGAAGTGGGCATCACTCTGCATTGCAGTCACCCAAGGAAATCAACTCTTATTATATCAGACGTACGGAATAGAAACAGGCCAATGAGCCCAAAGCGATGATGCCCACACTCATTCTTCACTTGCAACCCCCATACCTGCCAATATATTTTACTGCCTCATCTAACTTCCCCTTAATGCATGCACTACACTATTCACTTCACATGGCAGAAAGTTCTACATTTTTCCTGCTAATATGAGGTTTCTTCTGGACTCTGTATTTCAATAGATCTTTAAAAATTGACTGCATCTAGTTTTGCTCTTCTCAATATTCCTACACTCTCCCTGCATTTATTCTACAAAAAAATTTATAATTTGAAAAATTTCCATTAGGTTACCAGCACTAGTGCAGAAGGATTTTGTGCCCTTGGCAAACTTTCAGACATTATTCCCTATCCCAGTACTACCTCATAACCTCTTTACTTATCAAGGTGCTTTGTGTCAACAAACAAGCTCCACCCCCACAAGCAAATGTGGCCTAGATTAATCGGTATATGTTAAACGGCATTAATCATGTAAAATCACACTTTGAGACCCACTGGACCAGGTTTCTATGCCTTGTGTATAAAGTTAATAAGGGGCCTGCTTCCAGTAATTCCCCTATCCCTGGATCAGAAGGTGTAGATTCAAGTCCCACCTGCGCCAGAGGTGTATAATAGCATCTCTGAATCTGTTGATTAGAAAACTAGGTATATAGTTAATACATCTTCATTTATCTGGATGACTGTCCACTGCTCATTGAGTCTGATACTTCTCAAAGCTGAGTTTCCAATATACTTCTTCTAAAATAATTTTATTAAATCCACATAATAAATGGATAATTGACAAATGCAACAGACAGTGTACTAGGAATATTGATGAAAGAAGCTGGTATAATTAATACTTAAACTCTGGAGAATGCTTATTTAGATTTGCATTGTGCTGCCTATTCTCAACATCAGCAGATAGTAAAAGTGATCAAGACACAGCTTTTGTAAACAATACCTTTACTTTTATTTTAGTTTCACTCATAAAACAAAATCTGATATTGAGAGGAAGCTGAAATCAAAACATCAAGGATAACGAGTAGTTACAAAGTCCTCACTTCAGCCACCCTCATCAGTGTGGCCTGATAATGAAAGGAAAAGCTGCAAATATCCATGACTGAGCAGCATTGAGAATGGAGGTGTAGTTAGCACAGGAGACAGATCACCAATTCTACATCTTGCAGACTGATCCAACTCCTATCATGGCTCAGTGGTTAGCACTGCTGCTTCTCAGCACTAGGGATGTGGGTTCAATTCCAGCATTGGGCAACTATCTGTGTGGACTTTGCACTACTAGCGCGGATGAAATGATATCAGTCCGAGCCCAGAGTGCGGTTCAACAATCGGTAACGTTTATTGCTACAGTAACGCCGGCGGAGACCAACCGAGGTCCGAATCTCGGCTGCTCTGCTGTTCCCGCGCGCAGCTACATATTATATACTTTTAGTTGTCAGGATGTGTGGGATTTGAGGATGAATGGGATGATGGTTCCCCATCATCACTGGAGTAGGTGCGAATAGAATGTTTCCTGCCGTCCCAGGAGAATTGCAGGGCACGCACAATAGGGTGCTAATTGGTTTATGTAAAACGGGTCCGGGTATTATCTGCTTGTCTCTCTCTGTGAGTATCTGTCCTCTGTCTCCTATCTCCCGGTCACGTGGGCAGACCGGCAGCTGCTGAGTTTTTGTGGATTTAAAGCTGCGACTGCTGTTTAAAACACAAAAATGAATTCTTATCGTTTCCTGATGTAGGCATAGTCCCGTGGCAAAAGCAGGGCGGCTCTGATGCCCGCTTGCAGCACATTCTCCCCATATCTGCACAGGCTTCCTCGCATGATCCAAAGATGTACAGCTTAGGTGAATTTGCCAAGCTAAATTGCCCAAAGTGTTCAGGGATGCCTAGGTTAGGAGCACTGGTCAGGGAAAGGGTAGGGTAATGGGTTTGGGTGGGATTAGTTCAGATGGTTGGTGTAGACTCATTGGGCTGAAGGGCCTGTTCCCACACTGTAGGGATTCTAATTTTCTCCTTACTGCCTTTTTGTCCTCTTCAGAGTTCACAACTGAAGGAGCAGCAACATGTAACTGCTAAAACTTGATATCCTTAAGTATCCTCAAATTCATCTGGACCTCTCCATCTCCATTTCTGGTGATGGTCTCAAGACGCATATCTACTTCAAACCCACCGACTCCCACAGCTAACTGGACAACACCTCCTCCAACCCTGCCTCCTGTTAAAAACACTATCCCTTATTCCCAATTCCTCCACCACATCTGCTCCCAGGAGGACCAATTCCATCACATCAACAGAAGATCGCAATTTCCCCTCCCACGGGATCAATGGTGTCCTCCGCTTTCCAACCCTCCAATTTCAACAGGGACAGAACACCCCAGTCCTTATCTTCTACCCACCAACCTCAGGATACATTGCATCATTCCCCAACATTTCCACCATCTACAGACCCCACCACCAGGGATATATTTCCATCCCCATCCCTATCTGGGTTCCATTGAGATCATTCCCTCCACGACTCCTTTGTTAGCTCCATGCCTCCCACCAACACACCCTCCATTCCCAGCCCTTCCCTGCCGCCGTAGAAAGTGCAAAACCTGCGCCCCGCACCTCCTTCCAAGGGCCCAAAGGACCCTTCCACACCCAACAGAGATTTACCTGTACTTCCACATCATCTACTGTGCCTGTTGTTCTCAATGTGGTCTCCTTGACATTGGGGAGATAGGAAGCCAACTTGCAGAATGTTTCAGAGAACATCTCTGGGATACACACTAAACAACCCCACTGCCCTGTGGCTGACCACTTCAACTCCCCTTCCCACTCCACCAAGGACATGCAAGTCCTGTGCCTCCTCCACTGCCAAACTCTAGCCACCAGACACCTGGAGGAACACCTTGGGACCCTCCAATCACATGTGATCAATGTGAATTTCATCAGTTTCCTCATTTCCCCTCCCCAACCTTATCCTAAATCCAATCTTCCAAATTGGCACCGCCCTCTTGAACTGTCCTACCTGTCCATCTTCCTTCCCACCTATCAGCTCCATGCCTACCTATCACCTTCATCTATCTATCGCATTCCCAGCTATCTTCCCCCCAATCTCTCTCCCCTCCCATTTATCTCTCAGCTGCCTTGGGTCACCCCCTCATTCCTGATGAAGAGCTTATGCTCAAAACATTGACTCTGCTGTTCCTCAGATGCTGTCTGACTGCTTTTCCAGCATCACACTCGACAAATATTTGAAGCAGCAAAGTATAACTGATAACTGTAGTTTTTTTCAAAAAAGCAGCTTTTGCTGTACTCCAAAATTTGCTACCTGAGGTGACCCAAGTTTGCCGAGTGGTTTAACCAGCCTTACAGGTCAACCATATCCTTTTCATAATATGGGGACCAGACCTAGACATAATATTTGAAATGTCATCACAATTCATTGCAAATATCCCAACAGCCTAATGGTCTTGCAAACATGTCATTTAGTAATGTGCATACTTATGATCTTGAGCCTTAAAATTTGGTAATGTTCAAAAAATTAAATGGCTGAAGTGAAAAGAAATGAACTAATTGATCAATTTCCAAGTTTGTCCATTTATCACAGTCTTCCTCAATACTAACAATGCAATTTGATGTCATTTGAAAAGTTAAAATTCTATGTTAATTCCAATGACTAAATTGTGGATATGAATTGTGAAGTAATCTCAGCACTAGTGCTTGCAGACTACTACCCATTGTCTGCTGTTCTGAAAAACTGTCCACAAATTTGTTTTAAATCTTAACCATCTCGCTATTCATTTTACTTGTAACCCAATTAACTTATCTTATTTATCCAACAAATGGTTACTTGCATATTATGGAGCATATACTTGGTCTGCCATGGGTACTTTGGTTTTGCTAAGTGATCCCAGGGAACAAAAAAAATTGCTCCTGACCTCATATTATTTGAAAATTGAAAGAACTGTGGATGCTGGAAATCAGAAAGAAAACAAAAATTGCTGGAAAAGCTCAGGGGGTCTGGCAGCATCTGTGGAGAGAAATCAGAGTTAGCTTTTCAGGTCCAGAGACACTTAGGGAAATTTCTCAGAAACACTTTTAAAGCATTTGATGTTGTTTATATTCTTTGATCTTCTTCATTAACTGCAGCTTAATGTTCCAGGATACAAATGCTACAGGAAGGATAGAAAGGGAGGCAAGAGAGGAGGGGGAGTGGCATTTTTGATAAGGGATAGCATTTCAGCTGTGCTGAGGGAGGATATTCCCAGAAATACATCCAGGAAAGTTATTTGGGTGGAACTGAGAAATAAGAAAGGGATGATCACCTTATTGGGATTGTATTATACACCCTCCCAATAGTCAGAGGGAAATTGATAAACATTCTTGTAAGGAGATCTCAGCTATCTGTAAGAATAATACGGTAGTTATGGTAGGGGATTTTAACTTTCCAAACATAGATTTGGACTGCCACAGTGTTAAGGGTTTAGATGGAGAGGAATTTCTTCAGTGCGTACAAGACAATTTTCTGATTCAGTATGTGGATGTACCTACGAGAGCAGGTGCAAAACCTGCCTAAAGAAATTGAGGGTTTGGTTAAGAAAATGAAGGAAGCATATGTAAGGTATAGACAGGATAGATCGAGTGAATCCTTAGAAGAGTATAAAGGAAGTAGGAGTATACTTAAGAGGGAAATCAGGAGGGCAAAAAGGGGAGATGAGGTAGCTTTGGCAAATAGAATTAAGGAGAATCCAAAGGGTTTTTACAAATATATTAAGGACAAAAGAGTAACTAGGGAGAGAATATGGCTCCTCAAAGATCAGCAAGGCAGTCTTTGTGTGGAGCCGCAGAAAATGGGAGAGATACTAAATGAGTATTTTGCATCAGTACTTACTGTGGAAAAAGATATGGAAGATATAAACTGTAGGAAAATAGATGGTGACATCTTGCAAAATGTCCAGATTACAGAGGAGGAAGTGTTGAATGTCTTGAAACTGGTAAAGGTGGATAAATCCCCAGGACCTGATCAGGTGTACCCGAGAACCCTGTGGAAAGCTAGAGAAGTGGTTGCTGGGCCTCTTGTGAGATATTTGTATCATCGATAGTCACAGGTGAGGTGCCAGAAGACTGGAGGTTGGCAAACGTGGTGCCACTGTTTAAGAAGGGCGGTAAGGACAAGCCGTGGAATTATAGACCAGTGAGCCTGATCTCGGTTGGTGGGCAAGTTGTTGGAAGGAATCCTGAGGGACAGGATGTACATGTATTTGGAAAGGCATGGACTGATTAGGGATAGTCAACATGGCTTTGTGCGTGGGAAATCATGTCTCACAAACTTAATTGAGTTTTTTGAAGAAGTAACAAAGAGGATTGATGAGGGCAGAGCAGTGGATGTGATCTATATGGACTTCATAAGGCGTTCGACAAGGTACCCTTTGGGAGAATGATTAGCAAGGTTAGATCTCATGGAATACAGGGAGAACTAGCCATTTGGATACAGAACTGACTCAAAGGTAGAAGACAGAGGGTGGTGGTGGAGGGTTGTTTTTCAAACTGGAGGCCTGTGACCACTGGAGTACCACAAGGAACGGTGCTTGGTCCTCTACCTTTTGTTACTTACATAAATAATTTGGATGCGAGCATAAGAGGTACAGTTAGTAAGTTTGCAGATGATGTCAAAATTGGAGGTATAGTGGACAGCAAAGAGGATTACCTCAGATTACAACAGGATTTTGATCAGATGGGCCAATGGGCTGAGAAGTGGCAGCTGGAGTTTAATTCAGATAAATGCGAGGTGCTGCATTTTGGGAAAGCAAATCTTAGCAGGACTTATACACTTAATGGTAAGATCCTAGGGAGTGTTGCTGAACAAAGAGACCTTGGAGTGCAAGTTCATAGCTCCTTGAAAAAATAGTCGCAGGTAGATAGGGTAGTGAAGAAGGTGTTTGGTATGCTTTTCTTTATTGGTCAGAGTATTGAGTACAGGATTAGGAGGTCATGTTGCGGCTGTACAGGACATTGGTTAGGCCACTGTTGGAATATTGCATGCAATTCTCGTCTCCTTCCTATCGGAAAGATGTTGTGAAACTTGAAAGGGTTCAGAAAAGATTTACAAGGATGTTGCCAGGGTTGGACGATCTGAGCTATAGGGAGAGGCTGAACAGGCTGTGGCTGTTTTCCCTGAAGTATCGGAGGCTGAGGGGTGACCTTATAGAGGTTTACAAAATTATGAGGGGCATGGATAGGGTAAATAGGCAAAGTCTTTTCCCTGGGGCTGGGGAGTCCAGAACTAGAGGGCATAGGTTTAAGGTGAGAGGAGAAAGATATAAAAGAGACCTAAGAGACAACGTTTTCACACAGAAGGTAGTATGTGTATGGAATGAGCTGCCATAGGAGGTGGTGGAGGCTGGTACAATTGCAACATTTACTAGATTGGGTTGGGAATCTGGTCGGCATGGACAGGTTGGACTGAAGGGTCTGTTTCCATGCTGTACATCTCTATGACTCTCTGTGAATTTGAAAATCTAAATAACATCTTTTGCATACTACTGTTAACCATTTAAGAACAATTAAATTTGATCAATCAATTATTCACCATTGAAACCCATGCTGACCATTACATTAATTTCCTCATATTCTACTTCCTCCTCTGTTAAGAATTTCAAACCCCCTGATTTTCCCACAACACCAAAATAAATATTATTTAAATGCAATTATTTTGATTTCCCCAAAGGGGAGTGTGGGGATTGTTGTAATTTCAAATTTCTAGCAGCCGCAGTTTGTTCCAAAAAAAAGACATTGTTGGAGAAATTCAGCATGTCTGCAGAGAGAAAGCAGTCAACACCAGGCTATAATCCAACAGGTTTATTTAGAAGTACAAGCTTTCGGAGTGCTGCTTCTTCATCAGGTAGCTGGTGTGGCAGGTTCACAAGACACAGAATGTATAGCACAAGCTCATATTGTAATGCAACTGACACGATATATTGAAAATGCCTAGAATATAAGTTTTTCACCTTTTAGAATGGGTTGCAGGACTAGACCTGCAGAAAAAACTCAACAAACTTACTTAAAATAACAACACAGACATCACAGAAGCATGGATAAAAAAAACTTATCTGACCAACCCTTAACAGACACTGAAAAAGCCATCTTAGTAAGAGGATTAAATTCCAACTTCCAGAACGCAGACAAGAAAGATTTCTTATCAGCATTACAAACAACACTGAAAGACAACCAACTCACATAACAAACCCAGCAAACCATCAGACAGACAGTCGCACCAACATTCAGCAGGAAAAAGGAAGGAAACACACTCAATACACAAGAAAGGAAAGCACTAGAAAAATTAAAAAAAGATAAAAACATTGTTATCCTACCTGCAGACAAAGGACGCTTGACAGTCATTTTAAATCAAAGAGACTACATTGAGAAAGTGAATTCATTACTTGCAGATACCAACACTTACCAACAAGTGATGATAGACTCGACCCCATAACTAGTGAACCGAATCACAACCCTACTCAAAAAACTTCAGAAATCTGGAGAAATAAATAAATGAAACCAGATGGATCCAATATACCATGCTTCTACAGATTACCCAAAATTCACAAACCAGAAGCCCCCCCTCAGACCCATAGTCTCATTATCTGGAACATCAAGTTACATATTAGCCAAGGAGCTACACCAAAGACTAAAACACTTAATAGAAGACTCACACAACTCCATCCATTCCACTCAAAAATTTCTGAAGACCATCAAAGACACCAAGATAGAAGAGGATGAAGTAATGGTCTCCTTTGACGTAACAGCCCTGTAGACGTCCATCAACAATTAACCTGGCCAAGGAAACACTGCCTACACTATTAGAAGACCCAAATGACACATACGCCATACCAAACACCACCAACTTCATCAGCAAGGACAGTATTATCAAGCTAGTGGACCTATGCCTTACCATCCACTTCACCTTCAACAACAAAACCTACAGACAAACCAACAGAACACCCATGGGATCTTCAATATCACGGTTCTTACCAGAGGCAGTAATGCAGAGACTCGAACAAACAGCTCTGCTAACCATCCAACCCAAACTTTGGGTCTGCTACGTGGATGAATGACACCTTTGTCATCACTAAACAAAACAAATTAGAGGAAACCTTCAAGACAATCAATAATACCCTTACTGGCATAAAATTCACTAAAGAGAAAGAAAACAACACCAAACTGCCATTCCTAGATGTTGCAATACAGAGAACAGCCAATGGGAAACTTCAAACCAGCGTCTACAAGAAAACAATACATATGGACCAAATATTGAACTACAGAAGCAATCATCCCAACACCCACAAACGAAGGTGTACTAGAATGTTATTTCAATGAGCCACCACACACTGCAGTACCGAGGAACTACGAAGAGCAGAGGAAAATCACCTATACAACAGGTACCCAATGAACACAGTCCACCAATCTTTCAGCAACAAACCCAAAGATGCAAACAAAACATGTTCTGAAACCCAAGCCACTCTCCCCTACATCAAAGACATCTCAGAAATGACTGCCAGACTATCTCAGACCTCAGACTAGAGAAGCAATGGCCAAGAGCAGAGTGGGAGAGCAGCGGGCACCAACTGTCTGAGATAGAAAACAAAGTACAGGCACATGTGTCCATACATTGAGCTGTGACACACACATATGGATGAATATTAATAACTGGCGATCGGTGTAATGGCTGCCTTCTTCTCCGCAATCTCCTCTCCTTTCACAGGCCGCTCCTACGCTGATGTGAATCCCAAGTGGTGGGGAGGAAGTATTGAAGTCTCAGTGCGGCTTGCAAGCCCTCTTCCTCTGTTAATAATATACGGTTTTAACTTTCTGCAATTCCCAATCAGGGATCAAACTGATTCGAAGTGATTGGAGAGCCTCTGTCTGAATTTCCGTTGGCGGCGTTTTACAGGAATGGCTCCATTGAGGGAAGAACAGGTTGGAGGGGAGGGCTGACAAGGCCATACTTTTCTTGTATTTGAGGCATTTACAATATCTTAGATTGCTGCTCCCTACGTGACAAGATCTTCTACTTCTCTCTCCATTGGTACCTCCACACTCCACCGCCCCCGCCACCCCACACACACACCTCGTAGTTCTCCTGAACGATTAGGTATTTATTAAATACATCTCTCAAGCACTGTTAAATTTTGAATTTCTACAGCACTTTCCATGACCTTGTGAGGCTCAAAGGATTTTATGCCACTAAAGTACTTTTGAAATTAGGTAATTATTCTAATATGGAAATGTGGTAATCAGGTTCTGTATACTGCAATGAAAGAATATAATCTGTTTTAGATGTTGGTTGAGAGATGAAGTGGCAATGCATTTGATAACTTTCCTCTCTGGCTAGCATGAAAGGATTATCTGCCCGCAGATTGGGAAGATTGAGGGGGCATGAGGAATGTGGTCTTGTTTCTGTTTACATTCATTTGAATGGGTATATATGACAGTGTTGTACTCCATTGATGCCAACTTTGATTGTTTGCTCCACTATCTGAAGTGGTATTGTGAATCCAGAACTTCTGTGTCTTGAGATGTCTACCAATTTCAGTGCAGGAACCCCTCTTTCTATTGTCAACTGGGCTTTTGATACCATGTAACAAGGAATGTTGTTTCATATTTGTTGACTGATGGGAGTATTGCTAACAGCCAATATTTATTGCTTCTGGTAAAATGATGAACTCCTTTCTTTAACTGCTGTAGATCTTGTCTAGGTACACTCACAGCTTTTTAGGAAGTGAGTTCCAGACTGTTAAGACAGTGATAATGAAGGAAAGGAAGCATTGTTCTCAATCAGAATTGTGTGACTTGGAAAATAATTTGAGAAGAGATGATGTTCCCATATGTCTGTTATCCTTTTTATGTAGTAGAGCTTTGTTTGGAAGGTGCTTTGGAAAGTTCATCAATGTATTGTTGATACTATTTCTGTATCTCCATACTATAATAGTATTATAGTGTAGATAGTTTGTAGATTGTAGACACTGCTGTCACTGTGTAAAGGAGGGAGTAAGCATTTGAGGTGGTAGATGGGGTACTGAACAAAGAAGTTGCTTTATCCTCTCTAGGTCTTGTTTAATCTCTGGTCTTGTTTAAATTGCACTCTTCCAGACAAGTGTAGAGTGGAGAATTCTGTGACACATCTGATTTGTGACTTTTTAAATGTGGATAAGTTTGGGAAGTAAGTCATTCACTGCAGCATTCCTATCTGACTTGCACTTGTAGCCAGTGTTCACACCAATGTTTCTTTCTTCTACAAAATTGGAAGTCAATGCAGTGAATGGCATTGCCATGCTGATTGTGGATCTGCAATCTCACAGTTTAGCTTGCTTATAGCCGCAAAATTTATGTGGCTGATCCAATTTAATTTCCTCGGTGCTAGTAACCCCCTAGAGTTTAGTTGTGGGGATTCTGATGGTAATGCTGTTGATTGTCAAGGGAAAATGCTGGGTTTTCTTTCTTGTTCGAAATGGTCATTTCTCAGCACTTTTACTGTTGAATGTTGTTGTCATTTTTTTCAACTAAGCTGGAATATTATGCTAGTCTAGTGATTGCTTCAACATCTGAGAAGTTGTGAATTCTGCATCGAACACTGTGAAACAATTTTTCTGAGGACTATTAGCCTGTGGAATTTTCCCTTGGAAACATAAATTGGGTTATTGAAATCATTTGGCCAAATCAGGTTTTTAATAGACAGAAGACAATAGGGAACAGTTAGAAAACGTTGAGACCCCAGATCAGCCTTGACCTTATTGAATATCAGAGCAAGCTCAAAGAAACAAATGGACTACCTTTAACTCCTAGTGCCATCAGTGACCATTTACATTTCTGAAATTTTATTCTGGAGGGATGTTGCAGCTGAAGATTATTGGACCTAACTTCAGCAATGATGGCTTCGAACTGAGGTGCTTGGACTCCAGTAGCTACAAGCACAGTGTTTTGTGCTTATGATTTCAGCCAGTGAAGAGTTTTCTCCCAATTTCTTTAAGTTCAATAATGCTAGGATTCCTTAATGCTGCACTCTGTCACTCAGCGTCAATAGCTGTCTTGATGTCAAAGGCAATCATTCTTGTCTCATTCTCACCTTTTGGAAATTGGCTCTTTGGTCTAAGTTTGCTCAAATCAAGTTTCACTTATTTGCAGAAACTGCTGATTCTGGATGTACTTGGCTCCATGATACCCCCTCCAAGTAACCATTTAAAAAAAAATTAAACTCATTGTTGGCAGACCTGAGGACATTTACATGATTCCTATAATGGTTAAATTGCCATAGTCTTACTGGGCCTTAGGGCTGCTGTCCCATTGGAGAGCTGTGGCTAAAGCAAAGGTCACCCTGAGAGGGGTGAGATTGAGAAGGTGCGACCTTTGTGGCAAACCTCAGCTGGTGTGGGATTTGAACCCATGCAGTTCACATCCCTCTGTGTCACAAAATAACCATTTCAGCTAAATGACCACCTCAATTCTTATTGACACCCATTTTTCTTTTTGAAGCTCCTGCAATAATTTTAAAATGAATATCTAGGCTGAGTTTAGTAGGGTGAAGTAATTATGATTTGGTACCTCAAATTAACTAGAACTAAGGATGAACATGTATATCGACTTAAATGATTTCTTTCCTCAGTTCCATAATGTTTTAAAGTGCAAATTTATTAAGAGTTTTTATTTCAAAATGTTTTTTAAAATAATAAATGTGAAAAAATACATTTTTGGAGGGGCTGGGTGGGGAATCAGTAAAATTATAATAGAATAACATTTTCAGTTCTTATTTTATATTTCCAGATTCTGCAGTATTTTGCTTTTCTTCAATTCAGCTTGAGTTAAAGGTGCAGTTGTGCTAAATATCAGTCAATATTAGGCACATTCAGACATTTGCTGAATGATTACATTTTGTTTCTGGTTGAGCCAATCTATTGTGACTTCCAACATTTATTTTTAAAAAAATGTTGGGGAAGTGTAAGTATTAAGTCTGATTTAACAAGACTATTTATAAACTATTTTCAATGCTGTATATAAATGGGGCTTTTTTAACATTATGTATCCAAGTGGGTTTTTAAACTAAGTCTTAAGTTTTAATTCATATCGCACCTTTGTTTTAAAAAGGTTTGGATCTAATTGGTTTCACAATTTCTACAAAAATTCATAATGTTCATTCTCCAATACCTGCTAGTTTTCAAAATAAACTGTGGACTAATTGACTTTCTAGTATTGAATATGGATTTTTTTCAGTTAAATGAAACTGAGTCATTTCTATAGTTAATAATTTCTCAAAGTATGTATGGATCAGAAATACTTTATGACAAATGTGGTGATAATTGACCCATATGCTTTGCATTAAGAAGAAAAATAGGTTCTTGGCCGAGGAAATCATGAACCATGGAAATAACGCAAAGTTTTTAAATATCTCCTAGTTGCTGCTTTGCGGTCATTTGTAGCATCTCATGTACAAACATGATTTCCCCTTTATACCTTTTTGAAAAGTCAAATGTACTGATAAATTAAACTGCATTTATTTCAATGTAAGAGGTCTAACAGGGAAGGCAGATGAACTGGGGGCATGGTTAGGAACATGGGACGGGGATATCATAGCAACTACCGAAACATGGCTCAGGGATGGACAAGACTGGCAACTTAATGTTCCAGATACAAATGCTACAGGAAGGACAGAAAGGGAGGCAAGAGAGAGGTGGGGTGTGTGTGTGTGTGGCATTTTTGATAAGGGATAGCATTAGAGCTGCGCTGAGGGAGGATATTCGCGGAAATACATCCAGGGAAGTTATTTGGGTGGAACTGAGAAATAAGAAAGGGATGGTCATCTTACTGGGATTGTATTATAGACCCCCTAACAGTCAGAGGGAAATTGAGAAACAAACTTGTAAAGAGATCACAGTTATTTAAAAGAATAATAGGGTGGTTATGGTAGGGGATATTAACATTAAAAACATAAGACTGGGATTGCCATAGTGTTAAGGGTTTAGATGGAGAGGAATTTGTTAAGTGTGTACAAGAAAAGTTTCTCTTCAGTATGTGGATGTACCTACTAGAGAAGGTGCAAAACTTGACATACTCTTGGGAAATAAGGCAGGGCAGGTGACTGAAATGTCAGTGGATGAGCACTTTGGGGTCAGCGACAATAATTCTATTAGTTTTAAAATAGCGATGGAAAAGTATGGACCAGATCTAAAAGTGAATTCCGAAGTTTGACATTATTAGGCAAGAGCTTTCAAAAGCAGATTGTGGGCAGATGTTTGCAGGTAAAGGGACAGCTGGAAAATGGAAAGCCTTCAGAAACGAGATAATGAGAGTCCAGAGACAGTATGTTCATGTTAAGATGAAAGGAATGGTTGGTAGGTGTAGGGAATGCTAGATGACTAGAGAAATTGAGGGTTTGGAGAAAAAGGAAGCATATGTCAAGTATAAACAGGATAGATCGAGTGAACACTTAAAATCTATAGGCAGTAGGAGTATACTTAAGAGGGAAATCAGGAGGGAGATAAAGGGACATGAGATAGCTTTGGCAAATAGGGTTGAGGAGAATCCAAAGGGTTTTTACAAATACATTAAGGACAAAAGGGTAACTATGGAGAGAATAGGGCCCCTCAAAGATCAGCAAGGCAGCCTTTGTGTGGAGCCGCAGGAGATACTAAATGAGTATTTTGCATCAATGCTTACTGTGGAGAAGGACATGGATGATACAGAATGTAGGGAAATAAATGGTGACAGCTTGAAAAATGTCCATACTACAGAGGAGGAAGTGCTGGATGTCTTGAAATGTATAAATGGATAAATCAGCAGGACCTGATCAGGTATACCCGAGAACTCCGTGGGAAGCAAGGAAAGTGATTGCTGGTTCCCTTGCTGAGATATTTGTAGTACCAATAGTCACAGGTGAGGTGCCACTATTTTAAGAAAGGTGGTAAGGACAAGCCAAGGAACTGTAGACTGGTGAGCTTGATGACGGTGGAGGAATCCTGAGGGACAGGATGTACATGTATTTGGAAAGGCAAGGACTGATTAGGGATAGTCAACGCTTTATGCGTGGGAAATCATGTCTCACGAACTTGATTACATTCTTTGAAGAAATAATAAAGAGGATTGATGAGGGCAGAGCAATAGACAGGATGTATATGGAATTCGGGAAGATGTTCGACAAGGTTCCCCATGGGAGACTGGTTAGCAAGGGTAGATCTCACGGAATACAGGGAGAACTAACCATTTGAATAAAGAACTGGCTCAAAGGTAGAAGAGAGGGTGGTGGAGGGTTGTTTTTCAGACTGGAGGCTTGTGACCAGTGGAGTGCCACAACGATCATTCTGGCTCCACTACGTTTGGTCATTTATATAAATGATTTGAATGTGGAAATAAGATGTATAGTTAGTAAGTTTGCAGATGAATCCAAAATTGGAGGTGTAGTAGACAGTGAAGGTTTCCTCAGATTACAACAGGAAGATGGGCAAGTGGGCTGATGATTGGCAGATAAGAGTTTAATTTAGATAAATGTGAGGTGCTGCATTTTTGCAAAGCAAATCTTAGCAGGACTTATACACTTAAGGGTAAGGTCTTAGAGAGTGCTGCTGAACAAAGAGACTTTGGAGTGCAGGTTCATAGCTCCTTAGAAGTGGAGTTGCAGGTAGATAGGATAGTGAAGAAGGCGTTTGGTATGCTTTCCTTTATCGGTCACAGTATTGAGTATAGGAGTTGGGAGGTCATGTTGCGGCTGTACAGGACATTGGTTTGGCCACTGTTGGAGTATTGCATGCGATTCTAGTCTCCTTCCTATCGGAAAGATGTTGTGAAACTGAAAAGATTCAGAAAAGATTTACAAGGATGTTGCCAGGGTTGGAGGATTTGAGCTATAGGGAGAGGCTGAATAGGTTGGGGCTGTTTTCCCTGGAGTGTTGGAGGCTGATGGGTGACCTTTTATGGAGCTTAATAAAATCATGAGGGGCATGGATAGGATAAATAGACATGGTATTTTCCCTGGGGTCAGGGAGTCCAGAACTAGAAGGCATAGGTTTAGGGTGAGAAGGGAAAGATATAAGAGACCTAAGGGGCAACCTTTTCCATGCAGAGGATGGTACATGTATTGAATAAGCTACCAGAGGAAGTAGTGGAGGCTAGTACAATTGCAATGTTTAAAAGGCTTCTGGATGGGTATATAAATAGGAAGGGTTTGGAGGGATGTAGGCCAGGTGCTGGCAAGTGGGACTAGATTGTGTTGGGATATCTCTTCGGCATGGACAAGTTGGACTGAAGGGTCTGTTTCTGTGCTGTACATCTCTATGACTCCTGGCATCATGGTAGCCAACACACTAAAACAGAAGCTAATGAACTTGAAAGACCCTATACAGACAACAAGCAAAACCAGTGTTATTTACAAAATACCTTGCAAGAACCGTAAAAAAACACTACATTGGACAAACGGGCAGAAAACTAGCCACCAGGATACATGTACATCAAAAAGACATGACCCACTCTCACTAGTATTCCTACATATGGATGAGGTAGGATACCAATTTACTACCCCCTGAGAAAAAGAACAAGAAATTATGTCACCAACCCAAGGAAACCTAAACACATAAATGGAAAGCAGGTCATATCATCAGTGCTTCATCTGGAGGCTCACTGATGATGTTACCTAGTATGATGATGAAACATCTTAAAATGAACCTTCCAGCTCAGCGAGCAAACCTACATCCAGAACATACATATATCTACGGGGTGAATTTGCATTTGCAGATACATTCTATTTTGCTCAAAGAGCACACAACCTGCAGGCAGTCAATTCAAATGACACTCTCTAAATTCCTACTTTTGAAATAGAACCAGTCTGATTCAAGTCTGGAATACATACAGACTTTAACCTCACACCTTTAACGCATTGCCTGAGCTGATATGCCACTTTTAAAAAATAAAATCTTATCTTGGAAATGTCATAGAGACGTACAACACGGAAACAGACCCATCGGTCCAACTTGTCCATGCTGATCAGTTGTCCTAACTTAATCTAGTCCCATTTGCCAACACTTGGCCCATATCTCTTTAAACCTTTCCTATTCATATACCCAACCAGATGCCTGTTAAATGCTGTAATTGTATCAGCCTCCACCACTTCCCCTGGCAGCCCATTCCATGCACACACCACCCTTTGCATGAAAAAGTTACCCCTGTGATCCCTTTTATATCTTTCCCCTCTCACCCTAAACCTATGCCCTCTAGTTCTGGACTCCCCCACCCCAGGGAAAATACTTTGCCAATTATCCTATCCATACTCATGATTTTATAAACTTCTACGAGGTCACCACTCAGTATCCGACGCTCCAGGGAAAAAGTCTCAGCTATTTCATCGCTTCTCCATAGCTCAAATCTTCCGACCCTAGCCACATCCTTGTAAATCTTTTCTGAACCCATTTAAATTTCACAACATCCTTTCAAATTGGAAGATTAGAATTGCATGCAATATTCCAAAAGTGGCCTAACCAATGTCCCGTACAGCTGCAATGACCTCCCAAATCCTGTACTCAAAGCTCTGACAAATAAAAGCATACCAAACACCTTCATTATCCTATCTACCTGCATCTCTACTTCCAAAGAATTATGAACCTGCACTCCAAAATCTCTTTGTCCAGCAACTCTGTAGAACCTTATCATTAAGTGTATAAGTCCTGCTCTGATTTGCTTTTTCAAATTGCAGCACCTCACATTTCTCTAAATTAAACACCATCTGTCACTCCTCAACCCATTGGCCCATCTGATCAAGATCCCATTGTACTCTGAGGTTACCTTGAAAGAAGCATATTAATGAAACAAAACCTGCAACCCATTCTAAAAGATGAAAGACTTAACAGTCTTTGTTTGTTCAATAGAGAGGAACCTCGATTATCCGAATATCAGATTATCTGAAGGAGATCAAGAGGTCCCGATTAAAACATTACGTCAAAGAGCTGTTTTTTGTTTACAGATACAATGATTAAAAACTAACTCGGCTCACTGAAATGCTAACGAGAACATCCTGGACAGTCCAGGCACCTTCTCCAAATAACTGACCTCCCGCCCTCTCTCTCTCCACACACTTTCCCTGGAGTTCTACATAGGAATGTACCTCCTCCCCCCCAATAATCTAACATTGTCCTGTACGAGGCAGAGGTGAAACCTGTCAAAAAGTTGCAGTAAAGTTGTGTGTGTGTGCTATTTGGAGACTTACCCCACAAAGGCAGCAGCAGTCTTACTGTGGTGTATAGTCCAGCTGCCCTGGGGTGGGGGTAGGAGCTAGCGCAGTGTGCTGCTGCCTAGTCTCTTGAATGGGGAGCAGACATCACAGAAAAAGCCCCAGAGGAAATCAATTAACCGAATAATCAATTATCCAAACAAAATAGTGCCCGCCCATCTTGTTCAGATAATCAAGGTTCCTCTCTAAATCCTTTCAGTTGCATGACACTACGGTCTTGTGCTATAAATTCTGTCTTATGATCCTGCCCCACTAGCTACCTGGCGAAGGAGCAGCACTCTGAAAGCTAGTACCTCCTAATCCCCCAACCCCCTTGATGCCAGACCTGCAGTTGTTCCATAAACAGCATTCAAATATCCTTCAAAAAATAAAAGTACTGCACATTTTATGACTTTTGTCAATTTCCTTCCTAAGTGCTCAGTGGATGTTGCATTAAAGTCTTTTAGGTTTTAACCATATGTTGGAAGTAGCACCTAATTTTAGAAAGAAATTCTGAAACACTGTAAAATGCTTAACAAGTTTAAGACCTAATTTACCTTAAGGATTCACTTATTTTTGAATGGACAAGCACCAAATTTCTGCTATGTCTATTGGGTGTCCAGTCTAGCAAAAAATAATTAGTGTTGAGATATTGGTATAATAAGATACTCACAATCTAATTTACTGATTTGCTTCATATCAGTGAATACACTGATATTACAAACTAGTTCGCTATCGCACAATAAACATCAAATTCCTTTCTGAATGTCACAATTGAATCATTTATTACATTTCAGACTTCAGATTCTAATACACTTTGGAAAAACAAGGTTCTCCAGCCCTTCAAGACTGTGGCATTTACCATTCCCACATTCTCCTCAATGAAGCTAATCACTTAGTTTTAAAATGCTCATCCAGGTCCGTGACCTCCTTAAGTCATGTTTTCACAATTTCACGGTTCATCATTGAAACTTTCAAAATGGTGACCACTCCTTTACCTAAAGTAACACTAAGAAAAAGGATTTGGAGATGCCGGTATTGGGCTGGCGTATACAGTTAAAAACCACACAACACAGTTATAGTCCAACAGGTTTAATTGGAAGCACACTAGCTTTTGGAGCGTCGCTCCCTCATCAGGTGATAGACTATCACTTGATGAAGAAGTGATGCTCTGAAAGCTAGTGTGCTTCCAATTAAACCTGTTGGACTATAACCTGGTGTTGTGTTTTTTAACTAAGAAAAAAAGAGTTCTCTCTCACACACGACATGCTTCACTCCACTGAAAACAATTCAAATCACTTTACTTGATGCACCCAAAACAATCTTGCCTTTTCTGAGCAAATATCACGGCTGCATCATAGTCAATCAGATCGTATAAGCTAGGAATTGAATTGCACAGCTTAAAGATGGGCCAAATGGCCTAATTCTGCTGCTATACCTTGAGAGAGAGAATGAGAGTATTACAGATGCCGGAGATCAGAGTTGATACGTACAGAACTGGAAAAGCACTTCAGGTCAGGCAGCACCTTAGGAACAGGAGAGTCCTGGTATAAGTCCTTCACCACTCTATATCTTATGGTCTTATTTTACAAAGGTTTCACGGCACTTTCTAGAAGTACTGAAATTTTTCTCATAGATTGTGTGATGATGCTACTCCATTATCAACGTTGCGTTTCCTTGGTTTTTTTCAGAGGGATCGTAAACCCAGAGACTCCAGGAGGTCTTGAAGGGTTTTAGGGCCAATTTGATTACAGCTAACAGACACTGCCACATTCAAGTTTTAAAGAACTTGCACAATGTAAGGGCAGTGGCTCGTTCTCCCAGTTCAGCTTTTCTCTGGTTTAGCTTGGGTTCAGAGATGCAGGTCAAGTTTTGAAGCTTCTGGACCCAAAAAAGCTGGTCTATGCTGATCCCCGCCTCTCTCCCTGCCATCACTTCTTAAGACCGTGTTCGATTTTATGTTTTTGCCAGGGAGTATTTATAGGGTTTGTTATAAGCATTTTGAACAGCATCATTAAATTGGGATAGTCTGTTGGGTTTTCAGATAAGTTGTTATTCTGTTCTCTTTTGTGTTTCATTTGGTAATCTTGCAAACAAATTCTGTTTTGTTTAAAACCAAGTGGTTGGGTGAACTGCATCACTCCTGGAACATCCATGCTACACCTGCTTAAGACAACTAGCAAAGTTAGGCTCCAGGCTACTTTTGTGAAATGCTTTGAGGGGGTCTGGCCTGGTCCATAACTGCAAGCATTATTGCTTCAAATAATTATCAATTTACTTAACTAAATCATGATTATTATGAGGGGAGATCCAGTCAGGTAGTGACATTCCAGAATCTCACCACTCAAGAATACAAAGATCTTTTGCCAATCATCTTAAAATTGGTGGAAAAATGGCAAACTGGACACCAATGGGAAGCTTACCAAAACCCACAATATGGATACCACTCACTGATTTTGCACATGCAATTCTTCCTTATATGGCTAGAGTCCCTTGTAAAATAATTAAATGCTTTTATAAATTGTTCCACAGAACGATTTCAACGTTTCCAAGGTGGAATGTCAGAATTGTCTCCAGTCTTTGAAAGGAAAATGCTACAAGTAAAAGCTCAATTCTCACTCCAACTGGAACTTAATCTTGCACAAGAATGAGACTTGGAAGGTCACAGACAAGACACCAAGACACTAAATTGTGCTCACTGGTACCTGTTTTAAAGAACAACAACAAATGATTAATTCTCAAAGTGAACTGCTTTGCAACTCTGAAAGAAGCCAGTTAGAATACTAACCACCCAGCTAAACTAGATTCAAATCCAAACTGAATATGCAGGGACAATTTTCTCTGGATCATTGGGAGGGTGGGGAGTGACCTTATAGAAGTTTATAAAACATGACTGTCATAGATAGGGCGAATAGTCAAGGTCCTCCTCCCCCCCCCCCAAGGCACGAGAGTCTAAAACTAGAGGGCATACGTTTAAGGTGAGGGGAAATATTTACAGGGGGCAACATTTTCATGCAGAGGAAGGTGCGGCTAAGAAATGAGCTGCCACAGGAAGTTGTAGAGGCTGGTACAATTGCACTTAAAAGGTGTCTGGATAGGTATATGAATAGGAAGGGTTCAGAGGGATATGGGCCAGATGATGGCAAATGGAACAAGATTAGTGTAGATCATCTGGTTGGCATGGACAAGTTTGACTTAAGTGTCTGTTTCTGTACTGTACATGGCTATCAATTCAAGTCAGAGTTCTTGAATTACTTTCATTATTGCCCATCTTTCTGCTTTCATCCTACATTACTTACAAACAAATACGTGCAGTGGGATATTTAAGCCAGGAGTCACAAACTGCACACACAAAGGAGAAGGATTTGCATTTCATATTCTTTTAGCACAGTCGACAAGATTGGGTGAGAAATTGTTTATTAATCACATTTTCCTTAAGAGTATTATGCTTATTTGCCCTTCTTGGCTCTGATCTTCCTCAAATAGAATTCCAGCTCCTTTCCTTCAAGGACGTAGCCATCAGCTCTGCCACACTGGCCAGGTCTTGAGGCTATGCAACCTGTAAAAGAAGAATATCACCCCTTTTAGCAGACTGACCACTTCAATTCAAAAATGAACTAGGTACATAACACAACAGGTATCTTTTTTCCATGCACAAGTAGCCTTTCAAATATAAAGAGGTGGGGTAACGCTGGGTAATTATAACAACTGATACCATTCTGATACATCAATCAGAACAGTACAGCGATTACTGAAACTGCATCCAATTTGATCTCCCATTCTTAACCCAGGAGGCTATCTGTCGTACTTTTAAATTTACTTGCTAAGACCTGACATCAAATCAGAGATAAAGCCTATGGCCTCTATTTTGCGTCAGGTTTGGATCCAAACCCCAAGTCACTACAGCATTAAAATCAAGGTGGTCCATGGAGTCATCAAGGACTTCTACTCAAGAGACTGCGTTTCTACTTAAGAGACTTCCGATAGACGATACAAGCCTTTTTCATCTAAGCTACTTCTCAAGATACAAAAAGGTGCATAATGAATGAAATACGCATAAAAGAAAACAAACATTTTTAGACCCCATAATTAACAGATCTAATTATAGATTCAGACTTGTACAGCACGGAAACAGACCCTTAAGTCCAAGTTGTGCACGACAAGCAGATATCCTAAATTAATCTAGTCCCACTTGGCTCCTCTCCCTCCAAAGGCTTCCTATTCATGTACCACCAGATGCCTTTTAAATACTGTAATTGTACCAGCCTCCACCACCTCCTCTGGCAGCTCATTCCATATGCGTACCACCCTCTGCTTTAAAACATTACCCCGTAAGTTATCATAAATCTTTCCCCTCTCACCTTAAACATATGGTCTCTAGTTTTAGACTCACCCACTCTCCGATAAAGACCTTGTCTATTCATGCCCCTCTATAAAAATCACCAGTCAATCTCTGAAGCCATTGGTCATTTTGGTTACAGACCAAGGATCCTAACTGCACTCTAGTTATTAAAGTAATTGCCTACATTTTCACAACACAACAGCCAAATTTAAACCAGCTTTCATCTGACAATGTGCATTCATACTTTCAAGTCACATTTTATCACCGCCCAATTGCTCTTCTCAAAAGGGGAGTGACTAACTGGGCATGGAGTACCTAATCTTACAATAAAAACAAACCAGGGACGTCTCAACAGCCAATATTAAGACAAACCCTTGTGCACTTATTTTTATTAGGCCAAGTAAATTCACCAGCAAATGATCATGAAACAATAACAGAAATTGCTGGCAGCATGGAAAGAAGGCAGAGTTAACATGACCTGTTTTAGTTTCAGATCTTTAGCCTCTGCAGTTCTTTGTTTTAGAGAACAATCACATTTCAGGATCTTTCTAAAACTCAGGAACTTCTCCACAAAGAATTAAGTATAAATAACAGGATCTTTATACATACCGAGCAGTTTACCCTGTTGGAATTGCTCTTCAAGCAGCGGGCTGATTTTTGCATTTTTTCTGCGATCCTCGTATTTCTTCTGAATTTTCTTTGACCTCTTCTTGTTCAAAATTTCTTCTTCTTCAGGGGTCTAAAACAGAAGTGGTATCTTATATTACAAGGAAAATGTTTTTAAAAATCTAGAAAATCTCAACTCAGTCGACAGTATGAGCCATGAATTGGTCTAACGTACTAAACACCAGGTTGTGTAGCACGATTTCAGAATTTATGATCATGTTTTACATACAAACTAGTTAGGAACAGGAGTAAGTCCTTCAGGCCAGCTCCGGCATTCAATTAGACCGTAGTTAATCAGATTGATCAACTCCACATTCCCATCTTGCCCAATAACCTTGCACCCCATTGCTTACCAACAGTTTCCTTAAAAATAATCAAAAACGCTTTCCCTCAAATGGCAGTGCAGCAGAGCTCCAAAGATTAACAACCCTCAAAAATTCAATTTCATCCGGAAATAAGTGAGTGACTCCTTATTTTTAAACAGAGACCTCTAACCCTAGATCCACCCTAAGGATCTAACAAGATTCAAACAAATTCCTCTTACTCTTCAAAACTCCAATGGATAGTCAGTCCAACCATTTCTCATAAGACAACCGACATGTCCTGGTATCAGTCCAGTAAACCTTCCCTAATTTGGTTGCAAAGCATTTACATCCTTCCTTAATGAGACCAATATTCATTCTATACTACAATCACACAAGATTTGATTTCAGAGATCCCTTTCAGAAGAGATTAAGGGATAAACTGAAAACCACAAAATATTTTACATTTACTAAGGGAGATGCTACATTTAAACATTGTTCGTGGTTTCCCCTTGGCATTCATCTGCTAACGGCAAATAGTTATTTTTCAGACAATCTGGCTGAAAAGTTTATCTGTTCATTCAAAACAATTTGAAAATTACCTAGCTCTACAGTTGCTGGTTAAAACTGCTGCTTTAAAGAAAATATAATTAGAGAAGACTGCAGGAGGCGCAGTTAATATGTAACATCTGATTGAAGCACTGTTTGTATTAACATTTTTACCGAACATAGAATGACAATTTTCAAAGGAAGCAATGGACATAGGCATTTATATACTAAGTGTCAAGGTTTGCTGAAAACCGAACTACCAAAACCCCCAGCAGGTACCGTACTACAAAGAATAAAAGCAAACACTGGGTTGCAAGAAACTGGAAATCAAAAGGAGAATTGCTGAAAACAGAGCATCGTTACTAAAAAGGATTACATTTTTAGAGCAAGTGGAAATGGAAAAGCAAAACAACAAGATAGAGATCTATGTTGGCTGGTATGATTAAACAGGATCAGAGAGAAAAAAAACATTACTTCAGAGAGGTGTAAATGGTCACAGAGTTTTTGTCACACAGGAAAAAACCTGGCAGTTAGAAAAGGGGTCCCATATCAGGGCCCTTTGCCTTGTGCCATTGTTTTCTAACTGAATTATCCTATTCTTCCCTTTATCTACAACTTCTCTGAAATTGTTGTAATGTACTTTATCTGCAATATCAGAGTTCTGATGAATGGTCCCAACCTTGCTTTCTCTCTCCACAGAAGCTGCCCGGTTTGTGGAGTGTTTCTGATACTTTAGATTTTAGGTTGTGGAGAAGATATTGGCAGCACATGTGCCTAGCCTTACAGAATAGAAATGAATGTTGTAGTTGTTTAATTCAATCAAAACAGGTGCTCCTCAAACTATTGCACGTGTACTTTGTCTTTACGAGAAATCACATTTGAGGAATTTTCTTATTGGATACATATTTGCAATGTTGCGATTCTGTCTGCTTTGGGTTCGGAAAGCTGCACAAAAGAGGTCAGTTGGTTGCTGAGATGTTGGCTACATTATTTACATATTGTTGTTTCAAATAAATAAACACATTGAGTTAATCAATCCCTGAGAGTGACTGATTAGACCATTAAAATGTATTGGTGACAGAAAACATTATCGAGGAGAAAGTGAGGACTGCAGATGCTGGAGATCAGAGCTGAAAATGTGTTGCTAGAAAAGCGCAGCAGGTCAGGCGGCATCCAAGGAGCAGGAGAATCGACATTTCGGGCATGAGCCCTTCAGGAATCCATTCCTGAAGAAGGGCTCATGCCCGAAACGTCGATTCTCCTGCTCCTTGGATGCTGCCTGACCCGCTGCGCTTTTCCAGCAACACATTTTCAGCACAGAAAACATTATGCCAATTGAGGTCTATCAAGCCTGAAATGAATCCACAGGAAGCACACATAGTCTTATATCCTTTACTGAAGTGCGCAACTTAATCACAATGCTTTTGTTAATTCCAAAATATTGAAAAAAAGTTTGTTGGTGAGCAGTCAAATGCCTATCAAGTGACCTGTTTAACGGACTTGAGAAAGGCAAGCCATCAAGATGTGTGTATGGTCGCAAGCAAGCAAGTCCAAAGATGGGCAACTTAGATGGGTTGGCCATACTAAATTACCCAGTTGTGTCCAAGGGTGTGCAGGTTGGATGGATTTAACCATGGGAAATGAGGCGTCACAGGGATAGGATGAGGCGCTGTTCAGAATGTCGAAGGCATATCATTAGAATGGCCAGAAAATTTCAGAGTTTAAATTCAGAGAATCGGACCGCTGAAAAATTTTAAAAAATATTTAAATAGCATTCAGAGCTATAATTTTTAAATGTGAACATGTCTGATACAGAAAAGCGAGCCATTAAAATTTGTCTACCAATCGGGAACAAATGTTTGCAGAATATAAAGATTATGAGCTAAAAAGACCTCCAAATGTTACGGACGACATTAGAAAACAAATGCATAATTGATTTAACTTCCATATTCTTCAACTAAATTCACATCATTTAGACAGATCCATATGCCACTGTGAGCAGATTCAGAGTAAAGGGCTCATTGCAATGCTTTAGACAGGGATCTATCAAATAGAAATTTTGATTTAGTGATTGAATCCACTCTACGGAAGCTTTCCAGAAAGGTGTGCTAATCAAACCACAGAATTAAAACACTGAAAAGTTATTATAGCACGGACAAAGTACAAAGTGATCCTCACAGCTAAACACAGCAGTAGTCATAATGACAACACCCAAACACAGCAAGATATGTGAAAGATGTGGACGCCAGATTTCAAACAATTTGCAAAGCATGTGGTAGAAAGGGATATTGGCAGAGGCAGTGCACTAGAGCAAAGGATAGTGCAGCTACAGAAAGCAGTGCAATGTTTCAACACACCACACAAGGAGTACCTTTAAACCACAATACAAACCATCACACCAAAGGCAATACATAGAGGTGACCAACAAACCAGGATCTTGACAATACACACAACAGACTGATGAAGGGTGTTTCTCACTGTCATTCACATGGAAACATGAGTGCCATCTCACCAGACGTTTACACAAATCAAACCACCTGAGGATAAATCAATATTGGTCAAGATTGATAGAGGGGCAAGTGTCAATATATAACCCTGGAATTCTAAAAAGATGCATTTTTGATCTGGGAAGGCACGACAAAACTTAGGAATGCAAAACTTCTGGCATACAATGGTTCACGACTTCCTCATGGAAGATCAAGAATACCAGAGAGCAAGTACAACTAATCTGCCTGGATTTTGCACATGTTCTTTGTCATATTGCTGGTTTACAAACATACATGGCCCTACACTAGTCGCAATGGATGGAATCAGTCAGACACACAACAAAAACTGCAAACTATTCATGAAATATCAACAGAAATTAATACGAAAGAACAGAACAATTCACTTTCTTTTTCTGAATTAGGGGAGCCAAAATCTCAGCTCACTCAGTTTTAAGATATTAGGAGAAAGGTATAGAGGAGATGTCAGAGGTAGGCTCTTTACGTAGAGAGTTGTGAATGCATGGAATGCGTTGCCAGTGGAGGTGATGGAAGCAGAGTTTTCAGTTTTAAGTTAAGCAATTGCTGAACATGCACATGGACAGCAGTGAATTGAGGGGAGTCGAGGTTGTTATTTTATTTTACGTTAGGATTAATCCGCAGCAAAACACAGTGGACCAAAAGGCCTGTTCTCTGCTGTACTTTTCTATGTTCACTCCTGAGGGGTGAGAAAATTGAAGAGGAAAAGGCTGAATAATTGCCTCAGGGTAAATCCAAACTTCAGAATGTCACGTTTGACATGATAACATCTTAAGGGGAAATCTTTTCTCATTTCATAAAGATGAATGGATAGCTGACAAAAAAACAAAGGGAGCAATTTGAACTGTAAGCTCTGTACCATCAATTCAGCGAAAACATTGCTGGGCTGCAAGATGATCTGGAGCCACTCACATGTAAGACAGATCAGGCTCAGCGGGAGCAGCTACCAACACAGCAGTGTAAGCTCAAAGCAACACTGCAGCAAATGACAGACCTGCAAAAATACATGGAGATACACAATGGAAATAGTCCTTTCAGAAATTAATGATGTTCTAGTGAAAGTACTGAAGCAGGACAGAGGAAACCAAATAGCCACTGAACCAATATATGGAAAGGATCAAGCTTCAAAGTAAACAAGAAAAAAGGAAGAGGCTGGAGTTACTAGAGCAGCTTATGAATGGAAAAATAGACTGAACTAACAGCTGGCTAAAACCTTGATAGATTTAAAAGAATTCACGATGTAAAAGCAGAAGTTCCAAAGTGAGTTGGAAGCTCTTTAAAGACCAAAAGATTTGAACCACTTGGGACCGCTGCAGTATTTCAAGCAAATTCTAGAAAAGCAACTGCAGTTCACGACAGAGATACTTTACAATACAAACAGGAAAGCCAGACATCACTAGTGATGGCTGGCAATCATGTGATCTGGACATATGAGCAATTTACTTTGTATGTATTTTCCTTTATGAGAGTTCTCCTTTAAAAGCTCTGTGCGCTGTTTGAACACTATGTTGCCACCCTGCCTGGCAGTTACCGTGCAATGGACATGCAAGCAGCACAAAATCATTTTTAAAAATTCTGTAATATCTGCTTTATATCCTATGTTTTCATTTTTAAGTAAACCAGCCCACGCAACTCAATGAACCAACAGAAGTTTGACAATTTGAGCACAATCGTTAACATGACACATACCAGCTTGGCACCTTTCTTCCGGCCGAGTGGAAGCGCAAAGTGAGATTCATACCACTGTCTGAAGGGAGTACTGTCGATTAGAACGATACAGTTTTTGACTAATGTTTTTGTTCTAACCAGTTCGTTGTTTGAGGCATTGTACACCACATCAATGATCCTCGTTTTTCGTGTGCAACCTGCAATGAGAGTTGTTTTACTACTGGTTTAGCATGGAAAGTATCTGGAAAGTATCTACCAAAAAAAACATAAGCACCGAACAAAGAAGACAGACCATGCATGAACAACTTACATTCAGAACCCCAAGAGAAGTTCCCAGCATCCAACCTCAGTGCCCGGTACTTTTTATTACCGCCACGGACTCTCACTGTGTGAATACGGCGTGGACCAATCTACAGGTAAGTGAAAAATATCACCAAACGCTCTGAAAACTTCCACCAAACGCTCTGAAAACTTCAAATATCAGCCATTATCAACAGTGTAAAATCAAAACTAAACTGCCACTAATATCAGGGAAGTCTGATTTTGTGGGAACAAGATACACCCTTGCATTAAAGTAAAATACTGTGAATGTGGAAATTTGAAACAGAAATCGAAAATGTTAGAGAAACTCAGCTGATTTAGCAGCATCAGCGGAGAAATAAACAGTTAATGCTTTGAGTCTGGTATGACTCTTCTTCAGATCTACAAACTTCTGAGGAATCATACTGGACTTGAAACATTGTTTTTCTCTCCACTGCTACATCTGTGCTTCTCCAGCATTTTCCATGGTTATCACATGCACCTTGCTTGCACAGCCACCATATACCATGCAGAATGTCAAACTACATTTACAATAGGGTTAACATCTCTAATTTCAAAATTTACTGGGTCAACCTATAGTGGAAAAGCATACCGCGAATAGATTTTACCCCTAATGTAAGTTACTGCATTGCCATACTCCTTACTTGAGCTTTCTGAAACACATATGAAGTTCAACTGACATGGAAAAAGGTATTTTAAATAATCCTATCATACCCGACACGAGGAAAGAAAGAAATTAGACAGGCAGTATAGTCAGTGTAACTATGACAGGAATACCATTGGCGGATCTAAATATGACCAGAACAGTCAAAACAACCCACCTATCCAAAGAGTCATATTTTCATCATTTACACTGCCAGAAAATAATAAACAAACTGCATCGATATCAATTCTAATATAAATGTGAACAGACTCTAAACCGGTTCTATTTCTCATACCTTTGTATTTGCAGGAGGACGACCAAGTTCATATTTTCTTTTTTTATGATATGGCTTCCTTTTGCCCCCGGTCTTGCGACGCTTGTGCCAATTGTTCCGGGAAATACCTATAAAGAAATGAGTTTTTAGAAGCTCTTATGTAATCAATAAAAATTACAAAGAGCAAAACAGAAAATAGAAGCAGGCCATTTGAACCTTCAAGTATGCCCTGCTGTCATTACGATCTTGGGCTGAACACAACTCAATAAGCCCATTTCCACCTTTTCCCCCATATCCTTTGATGTCTTTAGCCCCAGATGCTATATCCAACACATGCGTGAAATCATGTGCTTTGGTCTCAACTGTTTTCTGTGGTAGCAAACTCCAGATTCACCACACTTTTGGTGAAGAGGTTTCTCCACATTTCAGTCTGAAATAGTCTACTCTTTATTGATGGATTGTGAGCCCTGGTTCAGGACTTCCCCAGCTTCTGGAATATCCTTCTTGCATCTACCTGTCCAGTCCTGCTATAATTTTAGTTTTCTGAGATCTCCCTCATACTTCTCAACTCTAATGAATGAGTGAACTCCTGCCTGATTTAACCTTTCCTTGCCAAGGCTCTATATAATTGCAGAAAGATATCCCTGTCACTGTACTAAAATCCTTTCAGTATGAAGGGCATCATACCATTTGCCGTCTTGACTACCAGCTATATCTGCATGTTTATCTTCAATAATCAGTGTACAAAGACAGGCCTCAGTGCACATTTCCTTCCCTCAATTTATAGCCATTCAGATGATAATGTACCTCCCTGTTTTCACTCCCAAAATGGATATCCTCACATAAATCCATAGTATTTTGCACTGTCTACTCAACTCACCTTGTCCAAATCTCACAAACATTTCTGCATCGTCCTCACAACTCACCCTCTTGTTCAACTTTGTGTCATGTACAAATTTGGAGATATTACATTGACTGCCCTCATTTAAATCTCTAATGTATGTTTTGAACAGCTGGAGTCCTAGCATTGATCCCTTCAGTACCCCACTAGTTGCTACCTGCTGATATACTTAGCTAAGGTAAGTCCCCCCAAAAAAACCTCAATAGTATCAAATATAATAGGAAGGGTTCAGAGGGATATGGGCCAAGTGCTGGCAAATGGGACTAGGTTAGGTTGGAATAGCTGGTCGGCATGAACTAGTTGGACTGAAGGGCTTGTTTCTGTGCTGTACATCTCTATGACTATAATGAGTTCCTTTATTTACATTTGATTAATTATGGACTACAACCTTTATAATAAAATTGTAATACCACCAAGTCAGATACCAAGTAATAAAACTTGTTGACAGAAATTGGTATGCACTTTAACTGCTCTGCAAAACAGATGAAATATCAAACTATTTTGTGAAGAAAATGATCAATAGTGATGCAAAATAAATCGTAATTCACAAAGTTTCTAAAGTGCAGCACAGACAACCTGTTGGACGTGGATCACATTTTACTGTGTTCAAATGCAACTTCTGGCTTGGGGCATCACTTTACATTGACAATCGATCTCTAATGAAATAGGTTCAGAGGCAAAATCATAAACGGAAATTGTTAACTATGTCTACAGGGCAATTACTTATGGAACAACAGAGCCTCAGTCTAAGTGCTGCAGCCTCCTGTCGTCCCTCCTTCGCTTGCCAATATTCAGGCCGCTGGGTTTGCCTTTCGGCCAAGGTTTTCTGCCTGTGTAAGGGAGGTAGTGAGGAGTATTGTCAGATTTCCACGCGGCTGCTATAAGCTCCCCTCTCTGTTTGCAGATAGAGCCTAACGCCGCCATGTCGGATCTCTCTAACAGTCCCACGTTAAAACATTAAAATACTACCAGAATCACCCCTAGCAGTCGGCACAGGCACATTACATCCTCATGTCTGTATTGACTGCATTCAAATTTGAGAGATTTTGCCGAGTACAAATGGATCTAGTTGTGGATGGATTCGGATTCCACTATCAATAAACTGAAAGCCTCAACCTACCCATTTCCAAGCACCGAGGGGAAAGAGGAAACGCAAAGATTTCTGGGCCATAAGTCGGTTCCACGTCTCGCGAGAACTCCCCGTGTATGACATTTCAACAAGTGAATATGGGGCCATCTTTGTGAGGGGCAGGTGTTGGGCAGCATTAGCGCCATTTTTGGGAAGGGTGGACGTTGGTCTTGCGACATGTTTGTGAGGGGCAACCAGGTTACTTGGTGGCGTTGGGGATATTTTGATGAGAGGCGACAGTGGTGTCTGGTGCCATGTTTATGAGGGGCAATCGACGATGTGGAGGTACCGGGATGGATAAGATCAGAGGTCAGGATTAAAATGGTGCTGGAAAAGCACAGCAGGTCAGGCAGCATCCGAGGAGCAGGAAAATTGATGTTTCTAGCTGGAGCCCTTCATTAGGAATGAGGCTGGGAGTCTCGGGGGTGGGGAGAAGGTAGCTAAGAGTGCAATAGGTGGCTGGAGGAAGGGGTAAAGGTGACAGGTCAGAGGGGAGGGTGGAGTAGATAGGTGGAAAGGAAGATGGACAGGTCATGAGGATGGAGCTGAGCTGGCAAGTTGGAACTGGGGTAAGGGGAAATGAGGAAAATGGTAAAATTAACACTGATGCCCTGGGGTTGGAAGGTTCCGAGGCGGAAGATGAGGCGTTCTTCCTCCAGGCATCAGGTGGTGAGGGAGTGGCATCGGAGGCGGTCCTGGACCTGCATGTCCTCGGCAGATTGGGAGGGTGTGAGAAACAAAGCTCACTCACTTCAATAATTTCAGTCCAAGACAAGATCTGAATCAGTAGTATCGTTTATTACAGTCTTGCAAGGGAGATGTGGTGTCCACTGTCCACAAGGCACACACACACACACTGAATTTAACGAGTACATAATATTTATGTAATTTGTTTCTCTTCTCCCCCCATTGCTCCTCCCCTGTTTACACCTGTTTCTAATCTAAACCCGGCTGTTTATCTATGAACTCATCAGGCCCTGTCTGTGACAAAATGCTTATCTCTGGCCTCACAAGGCCATTTGACCATCTCCCTCTGTGTTCTTATTGTTATTTATCCTTCTTCACTGCCATCTGTTTTCGTGCTTACCAAAGCAATATTTCCTTTTATCCTTCTTCACCGAGCTTTATGACCTCTTAATGGTGGTCCTTTTTGTTTGTTTTGCAGAACCGGGGAACAGATGCTTGTAACTGTTTGTACAGGCATATCTAGCTTAACCTATACCCTTTCCCCTCACAGCACCTTATCTATTTGTCTGTAACATCTACCATTGTTTGTAGGCACATTTCATTCTTGTATGCACATTTTAGCTAATGCAAAAGTAATTATATATTTTTTTCACGTAGTTTTCATTCTTGTGAACAGCTCTTGGCTGAAACAATTATACACTGGTGTGAGTTCATTTACCTTGCATAAACAATTATGATTGCAGAAGTAACACTGCTTTACCTATATCCCACAATTTCCCCCTTTTTCTTAAATTATCATTTTTTATCTTCTGCATTTTTCTTATATGTCGCTTCCAAATTGATGAGCATCTTTCCTGAAATTTCATTTATTTTGGAAATCGCCCTGAGGTCACTTATTCCTTCATTGTTTAACAGGTAGAGCCCTTCTCTCCGATTGCTCTTTAGGGGCATTTGTTTCATTAAGGCTGTCTCAATCAGTCTTTGGGTGTGCCCTCGTATACAGCGTATGATACAACAACCAATGACTACCAATACCCCGGCTACTACTATCAGGGAAGTAAAGATGGAAACCACCACCCCTTTGATTCAAGCCATCCCGTGAGAGATGTATCTACTCCTGAATTCTCAGCCAGTTCCTCTGCTAAGGTAGTCAATCCCCTTAAGGCACGAGTAATTGAACCATCAGGCGCAGTATTATTAGGAATAAATGTACAACAGCTTCCTCCTAACATCACACACACACACCCTTTTTCCGCTAAAATCATATCAAGGGCCATTCTGTTTTCCCATGCCATCCTACTTGTCGCATCATGCTGTTCTGATATTCCTTTAACTGCATCACTTGTATAATTTATAAATCGCTGCTGATTATAGAAAATGTAATTTATCCAATCTACATTTTTAATAATCGTTACCCACCAGAAGAGAGCTGACTCAAAGCCTGCTGCAATCTGGTTGCGAGTCTTGAACTCATCCGGTACCTCCCCCCCCCCCCCCCCCCCCATAGAGTCTAGATAAATCCTGTCATCAAAAGAGGTGTCTAACAGTGATTTCTTACTCCTTCCCTTTTTCTCTACTATCTTTTCCTTCTCAAATGCCAGGGTAAATGGAATTGCCAATTGTACAATTGCACATATCCCTCTCCAATCTGGAGGTAGGGTGGTTCTCAATATTTTTCCTCCACAGTACCACCACAGATCCGCTCGGGGAATCTTTAGTGCTGAGTAGTTCCCTCCCTTGTCCGTTTCGGTGACATTCTTGATCTCTGTACATAATTTCAGCTCCCCCAAATCTCTAGACCGAATTGTACCTCGCAGACACACGCACAATGTGTGATTTCCAACTGCGACTGAAAACGTAGGGGGGATGCTTTTAAATCTTTCTTCTCCAAGGGAGGGAATATCAGAGATAGGGAGGTACAGTTCCTATCATTCCATGCAGTCTCATCCTGATAAGGGCTATCATACATTTCATGCCCTTCCTGTCTCACTTCCACCCGAGCGGAAAGGGAACCACCTGGGCCACTGGTCTATCGGAGGCACATGCATAGCAATTGCTCTTGTTCAGACTTTTTACAGTGTACTTTACCCATTCAACCCAATCATTTGCATCCCCGTATCCAGTTTCTATTTCGATGGTCTGTTTCAAGTCCTTTATCTCTATGATTTTTACCACCTTTGGGTTGTTAGGAAGGGCAAAAGGTTGTTTCTTATTATCCCGTAGTTCTGTCTGTTTTCCCTTTCCTACGCTAATTCAAAAACAACAGCCCGAGAAATCCTTCCCGTTTGTTTTCATTTTTATGCCAAATGTTTCATCTAATTGTATCTCATAGGTGCCCCCCCGAGTTGCTTCGTGCCATGTGATTTTCTTTATTGTTAAGTATTTTGGGTTACGCTCTTCATCGGGACAATTGAAAGTTGATTGGAAGGGGGCCCGGTGTACTGTGACGAGACCATTATGCCAAGTACCATCCCCAAGGCCATCCCCGTAGAACTTAAGATGGATGTATCTCTGAGCTGCTGTACTGTCTTTGATTATCTACATCCCCACAATTTACTAAGCTGCATGCATTGACATCTATTACCTGCGGATTATCATACTCACGAACCGTTAATAACACAGATGAAAATAATGTTTGACAATATCCCAATACTAAGAGAGCCTGTATCATTACCCTAAGCATCCCCAGCATTCTAAAAAGTGTGCTGAAGCACCGAAAGACTTAATATACAATCCTACAGAAATAATCCCACGCTTGCATCGCCACTGTACAATCGGTTACTCAAAGTCTCTTTAGCCTGAGTTTCAGTGGTTCTTCGGTTGATTCGGCTGTCTAGACTTCTTCCTTAACCGGAGATTCCACTGGCCCTTTGATCCGAGTCCAGCCTTTTTCTGCCGTTCTTATCGCCGTTTCGGTGGTCAAAAGAGCCTGATACGGCCCTTCCCAGTCCAGTTGCATTTTAGTCTCTATCCATGATCTTACTAAGACCCAATCTCCTGGTCGAATTGGATGAACAGCGAATTCAAGGGGCGGAGTCTGTGCTAATAAACCTTGTTTCCTGAGGAAAGACAAAGAGGAGGACAAGCCCAGTATATACTTCTTTAAGAACAATTCTTTAGTTTCTGGGATTGGCAGTGGCCAGAGATAGGAGCTTCCCAAGGACCTGGGACAGTAGGTATTAAGGAATAAACCACTGCTTCTTTAGTTACCTCATCGGCCAGTAATGTAGCTTTCCATTCTTTAATGAATTAATACAGTCATGTTTTAAATTAACCATGAATCAATATGACACATCACTGAGAATGTGTGAAGGGATCCTGCCAATTAATATTGATTCAGGCTAACACAATAAATTTATTATAAATATTAATTATATATTATATAAAAATCATTATCTGTAATTCAGGGTGGAACAAGTGACGAAAACATTTTTAAAACTGTAATTGCGCAGTTCTGTTTGTTTACTAGTCACTTGTGATTTTTCATTCTGTTTCTGTAATTGTTTTGCTCGAGCACATTCATTTTTAAGAACCTCGACAGATTTCATAGCACCATTTGCAGTTAATTCAATCCCCAATTTGGTGGCAGTATCTTGTCATGAGCTCAAAATTGATTTTTCGTGCCTCTCATCACAAAACTGTCGCCATAATGCAATTAACTCTTTCGTTCCCGCTGCCTTGGGCTTAAAATTTAAGGATGACCTTACTGCCCCCTGTATCGACTAGGACAATACGTCCTCTTTATAAAAGTCCCACCTTTAAATTTATCAAGGGTTTCTGGTGGGTCCCCGGGGGCAGGAACCCCTGGCATCTCTATTTTTCATCAAAGTTCATAAACGGTACTGCCTTTACTTCCGTTTTCAGATCTGGACACACTCTCTTAAAGTGACCTATCTTTCCACAGTAATAATATCCCGCCTGTGGGGATTTCCACTTCCACTTCCTGACTGTAAGGCTGTTTTTCATTGACATATAAATTCAAATATTTACAAACCCAGTCTTCATCCGACCTGTACTTTGGCCAGAAGACGGCAGGATGAAGAATGGATTTCTTAGTCCATACAAAGCAACAATATTTAATCATCTTTTTCCTATCTTTTTCCCCTGTAGAAGTATTATTTTTCCAATTCCACAACATCCTTCCCAACGGACTTTCTGGAGATATGTTAGTAGGGGACCCCGCCTCCATTTCCATTGCCTTTTTTCTTTTGTTTTCCCAGAGGCTTTTTCCATATCGAGCACAGCCCATATTGAGTTCCTTCGTTAGTCCCTTATTAACTACTAAAACTCAATCCCAGCCACGAAGGCAGTACTTAAAAGTCAATTTTCCTACCTTGGCCTGTGCACAGAGTTGCCTGGCCCCTTTTTGCCGTATTATCTATTGACCTCCTTTCACTGATTCAGATGTCTCTCTTGTGGGATTCGTACCAGTCGCCCAAGGGAGTGGACCAATCCGGGACACGGGACTACTCCTCAATCGGGAACGGGATGCGTCTTCCCAGTGTCCAGGACCAGTTACTCCCCCCGGCGATGGAAGAATATCCTGGACGAGCCCTCAATTGTGAGAAACAAAGCTCATTCACTTCAATAATTTCAGTCCGAGACAAGATCTGAATCAGTAGTATCGTTTATTACACTCTTGCAAGAGGGGTGTGGTGTACACTGTCCACAAGGCACACACACACACACTGAGTTTAACGAGTACACAATATTTATGTAATTGGTTTCTCTTCCCTCCTCCCATTGCTACTCCCCTGTTTACATCTGTTTCTAATCTAAACCCTGCTGTTTATCACTGAACTCATCAGGCCCAGTCCGTGACAAAATGCTTATCTCTGGCCTCACAGGACCGTTTGCCATCTCCCTCTGTGTTCTTATTGTTATTTATCCTTCTTCACTGCCATCTGTTTCCGTGCTTACCAAAGCAATATTTCCTTTTATCCTTCTTCACTCTGAGCTTAATGGTGGTCCTTTTTGTTTGTTTTTGCAGAACTGGAAAACAGATGCTTGTAACTGTTTGTACAGGCATATCTAGCTTAACCTATACCCCTCCCCTCACAGCACCATATCTATTTGTCTGTAACATCTACCATTGTTTGCAGGCACATTTCATTCTTGTATGCACATTTTAGCTAATGCAAAAGTAATTATATATCTCCTTCACATAGTTTTCATTCTTGTGAACTCAGCTCTTGGCTGAAACAATTATACACTGGTGTGAGTTCATTTACCTTGCATAAACAATTAGGATTGCAGAAGTAACACTGCTTTACCTATATCCCACAAGGGGGAGTTGAAATGTTGGGCCACAGGGCAGTGGGGTTGATTGTTGCGGGTTTCCCAGAGACGTTCCCTAAAGCTCTCTGCAAGAAGGCGTCCAGACTCCTTCCCGGAGGAGACTGCATTGGGAGCAACAGATACAATAAATGACGTGTGGAAGCACAGGTGAAACTTTGACAGATGTGGAAAGCTCCTTTGGGGCCTTGGATGGAGGTGAGGGGTGAGGTGTGGGCACAGACCACGTCTGTGGTCAGCAAGGTTTTGGAAGGAATTCTGAGGGATAGGATATATGACTATTTGGAAAAGCATAGCATGATTAAAGGCAGTCAGCATGGCTTTGAGAGGGGCAGGTTGTGCCTAACTAATCTTAACGAGTTCTTCGAGGACGTGACAAGATGAGTCGATGAAGGTTGAGCAGTAGATGTGGTGTATGTGAACTTCAGCAAAGCATTTGATAAGGTTCCCCATCGTAGGCTCGTTCATAAAGTCAGCAGGTATGGGATACAGGGAGATTTGGCTATCTGCATTCAGAGTTGGTTGGCTGACAGAAAGCAGAGAGTGGTAGTAGATGGAAAGTATTCTGCCTGGATTCAGTGTTGAGTGGTGTTCTTGGGCCTCTCATCTTTGTAGTTTTTTTTATAATTGACTTGGATGAGGAGATTGAGGGGTTGGTTAGTAATTTACAGACGACACAAAGGTTGGAGGTGCCGTTGATAATAATGAGAAACATGGATAGACTCAATAGCCAGAGACTTTTGTCCAGGGCAGGATGGACTGGGATGAGGGGTCATAGTTTTAGGTTATTAGGAGGAAGGTATAGAGGAGATGCCAGAGGTAGGTTCTTTACGCAGAGAGTTGTGAATGCATGGAATGCATTGCCAGCTGTGGTGGTGGAAGCAGAGTCATTAGGGACATTAAAGCGCCTGCTAGACATGCACATGGACAGCAGTGAATTGAGGGTGCATAGGTAAGGTTGTTTTATTTTACATTAAGATTAATCCTTTGCAGAATGTTGTGGGCTGAAGAGCATGTTCTGTACTGCACTTTTCAATATTCTAATTCCTGCGGTGGCAGAGGAAGGTGGTTTTTGGGGGTGGGGGTGGGGCGGCGTGGACTTGACCAGGTAGTCGTGGAGGGAATGGTCTTTGTAGAAAGCAGATAGAGTTGGGGACGGAAATATAGCCCTGGTGGTAGGGTCTGTTTGGATGTGGCAGAAATGTCAGTGGTAGGGTGGGAGGTGGTGTAATCCAGGTAGCTGTGGGAGTCAGTGGGTTGTAAAAAGAAAAAGTCAGTGTTAAGTCAGTCATCGTTGATGGAGATGCAGAGGTCCAGGAAGGGGAGGGAGGTGTCAGAGATTAATTTAAGGTCGGGGTGGAATGTGGTGAAGCTGATGAATTGTTCAACCTCCGCATGGGAGCATGAGGTGGCACCGATGCAGTCATCAACGTAGCAGAGGAAAAGGTAGGGAGTAGTACAGATGTAACTCCGGAAGATGGACTGTTCTACATAGCCGACAAAGAGACAGGCGTAGCTGGTGCCCATGGCCACCCCTTTCGTCTGGAGGAATCGAAGGAGAAATTGTTGAGGGCGAGGACCAGTTCAGCCAAACAAATGTGTGTTAGTGGAAGGATACTTGTGGGGTAGACGGGAGAGTAAGAAACGGAGGGCTATGTAGAACAATCCACCTTTGGGAGTTACACCAGTACTACTCCCTACCTTTTCCTCCATTACATTGATGATTGCATCGGTGCCACCTTGTGCTCCCACGAGGAGGTTGAACAGTTCATCAACTTCAACACATTCCACCCGATCTTAAATTCACCTGGACCATCTCTGACACCTCTCTCCCCTTCCTGGACCTCTCAGTCTACGATGACTGACTCAACACTGATTTTTTCTTTAAACAAACCCACTAACTCCCACCCTACCTCCTGCAAAAATGCTATCCCATACTCCAGATTCCTCTGCCTCCACCGCATCTGCAAACCCACTAACTCCCACATCTACCTGGATTACACCTCCTCCCACCCTACCTCCTGCAAAAATGCTATCCCATACTCCAGATTCCTCTGCCTCCACCGCATCTGCTCCCAGGAAGACCAGTTTCACCACAGAACACACCAGATGGCCTCCTTCCCCTCCCATGTGGTTGAAGATGCCCTCCAATGCAGCTCATCCACGTCCTGCACTTCCACCCTCGAACCCCACCCCACCAACACTCTAGACAATAATCTGGTGTTTGACCAAGGGCCATCAGGCAGTGGTCAATGAAAAGCACAACAGGTCAGGCAGCATCTGAGTAGAAGAAAAATGGACATTCCTGATGAAAGGCTTTTGCCTGAAACATAGATTTTCCTGCTCCTCTGATGTTAACTGACCTGCTGTGCTTTTCCAGCACCACTCTAATCTAAACTCTGGTTTCCAGCATCTGCAGTCCTCACTTTTGCCTAGTGGTCAATGATATTCCAGAGAGCGACCACGTATCTGACAGCTTCTTTGGGAGGTGCAGCACTTGTGTTTTATAATGAAGGAGAACTTTGTAATTTACCCCTGTTTAAGGTTGTTCTCTGCAGAGGCAAGAGAAAGGTACTAGGAGTTTCTTTCCCTACACTGTTATAAACCCTTTTTCACACTGTTGTGAAACAGTGGAGGTTTGGTGAGGCGATAATGAAGATCAATACCTTGGTACTAAGCCTAAGCCTATCTTGCAGATTTCCTAACTTAAGCTTCAAGAAAATGATGTAGAGGAGCTGGTGTTGAACTGGGGTTGATAAAGTTAAAAGAAATAAAAAAATCACAACACCAGCAGGTTTATTTGTAAGCAATACCTCTTATTATGAAGCAGAAGACAATTTATAGCAAAAAGAATTATTTCATTTCATGACATTTTGAACAGAGGTGGATTGTTAAGTCTCTTTTTAGAATGGGTTGCAGGTTTCAGCTCATTAATATGTAAATGCAAGAACTACTTTTAAGTCTACCTTCAAGGTAACATAAGGTTTTATAACAAAAGGTGACATCTCAACTCAGACAATGCATTAAAAAGGTGCGAGGTTAGAGTCTGTGTATCCCAATCTTGAGTCAGACCAGTTCTGTTTCCAAAGTGGAATTTACAAAATATTACATGTATTGACTGCCTGCAGATGGTGCATTTTTTGGGCCAAATAAAATTTATCTGCAAACATTCTGTAAATACAAATTCACCCCATTGACTTAAACATGTGCATGTGGATGAGAGAGTGTGAGAATGTGTGCGCACGTGATGGGAATATAAGCCTGTGAGAGGGTGCGTCTGTCCAAGAGTGAGCATGTGGATGCGAGAGTGAGTGCAGAATATTGCACGCATCCTTGTACGTGAAAGCGTGTGTAGTGTAGTGGGGTCACCTGTAGCATGACAAGGTCCTGGTTGAGGATATCTTCAGGGGTACCATACTTGGCCATCAGCCTCTGCTTGGCCTGATAGCCCAAGTTCAGTACCCATGAGGATGGACTCAACTGGGACCTTTTGTTCATGTCACACTACAGGTGACCCCACTGCACTACACATGCCTTCTCTTTCTCTTCTCTCTCCTCTTTCCCCCACCCCCCCAAACTCTCAGGCTTGTAGTCCACACCCACTTTACCAAGCTTTCACACTCACACAATATTTGTTCAGTATTTCATTTCAGTTGCATGACACCAATCCGTTGTTATTAATGAAGTCTAATGCTTCACAATCACCTGAGGTAGGAACAGCACTCAAAGCTAGTGATTCCAAATAAACCTGTTTGACTATAACCTGTTGTGTGACTTAACTTCAGAAAGATAAAGAGGATGGAATAGAAGGCAACTTCAGGGAAATAAAAAACACTAATCGAATAGTTTAGTATTGTTAGAACTTCCAATAAAACTGCAACAGTAATGAAAGTAAAACACTATGGGGGTTGGAATTCTGAAATTAAGAGAAAAGGACAGAAGAAATTCAACATCGGTTGCCAGACCTGCTCAGAGAGAATAGCAGGAATGCAACATGACTCCTTCAAAACCTGAGTAATAGTAAAGCAAGACAGAAGAGTTTTTAAAATACTGTTTACCAATGCTAATCTAATTCATTTCTAGATCAAGAGGACTCCGTACTAGTGGTGGAACTTTTAGAAGACAGTATTCATGTGTCTAAGGTTTTGGAAGGTCAAGTATAGGTGGAAATTATTGTGAATGGCAGAACCCTTTGAAGTATTGACATGCATAGGGATCTGTGGGTGCAGGTCCACAGATCACTAAAGGTGGAATCACAGGTAGATAAGGTAGTAAAAAGGCTTAGATGTGACTGCCTTTATTGGCAGGGGTATTGAGTATAAGGATGGACAGATTTAGTTTGACCATACTTAGAATATTGCACACTGTTCTGGTCACCACACTACCAGAAGGATTTTGATGCTTTGGAGGTGGTACAGAAAAAGGTTGACCAGGATGTTGATTAGGAAGGGGGATTTTAACTATGAAGGCAGCGGCATAAACTGGGCTCAACTTCACCGGAAAGCAGGAGGGTAAGGGGCAACCTAATAATAGAAGTTTAGAAGATTGTGAATGACATGGATAGTGTGGAAAGTAAAGAGTTCCCCCTTGGGTGGAGGGGTATGTTACCAGGTTCAAGGTGCAAAGGGGTGGGGGCACAGAGTTCAATAGAGATGAGAGGCGCAAGTTTTCCCCATACAAGGGGTGACAAGTGCCTAAGAACACATTGCCAGAGGTGGTGATGGAAGCAGACACTATAGCAGCACCTGGATGAATACACGTAGAGGAAAGTTAAGAGGACATGGATGTTGAGTGAAGACAATTTTATTATGCAAGGGCAAAACACGTCAGTGCGTGTTTGGAGGGCTGAAGAACCTCTTTGTGCTGTTCTTGGTTATTTTGCTGAAGTAAATATGCATGAAGTCATGGAAGCAGAAGTAGGTTATTCAGCCCATTGAGTCTGCTGCACCATTGAAGGAGGAGATTATGGATAGTCCTCAACTCCACTTTCTTGCCTTTCCCCATAACCCTCTATTCCATTACTGATAAAAACAAAATCAGTATTGCAGCCATACCCAATCTCAACAACCCTCTGCAGTTACAAATTCTACAGATGCAGAACTTTTAGAAACACCTCACTGTGCCTTAAGTGTGCAACCCCTCACTGAAATTATCCCTATCCTAGACCCCACAAGATGAAAGAGCAAAGCTTGATCTTTCACTTAGGAAAAATTCACTACAAAATCAAAAGGGAAAACATACTAAGGGGGAGAAAGATCCTCCATACATTCTATGCATCAGGATCCACTTGCTGATCATCACCCCTAAAGCATTAGTGTTTTCTTCTCTCTGCATTTCTTGTAAATTGTCTGAGTCTAAGACAAAAATCATGAACGAAGTGTCTTTTTAAAGCAATACTGTACTACTAGACAACTGCTAGCAGTTGAAAAGAACAAGCAATCCTGAGAGCACTTTGAACAGGGCCAATATCAAAGAACCCATCACATTACTTTGTTACAGTTTTGCCTGGCAATGATGAAATTGTTCAGGTAGTTTAGAATTCAATGAAGTGAAAAATAGGACAAATCAAAAAGGTGCTCAGATGACAAAAAAAAAAGCAGAAAAGAGCAAAAAAAAAACTACATATCAGGTTGATACTAAAAATCTAAAAATGAGAATGTTAAAAACAGAAGTAAACAAAAACAAAAACGCAAAAATCCTGTGAAGTGACAGTGGTGTTAATTTGAAAGCTTCCCTTAGGAGAGGAATCAAAATATAGGTGGAACACCAAAGAGGGTGGCGAGGTGAGATTTCTGGAGTCTGAAACGGAAACATTTACTAATTGTAGGGTGAGGAAATAAACAAAATAGATGAGAGACATATAAACTTTAATCTGGGTGGTAGAAGGTGAGGCACAGTACAGGTTGCACGTTTCACAAACAGCAAATATTGTCTTACTTCCAAAAGTCACCAATAGTTGCATTATGGTTTTAAAAAAATGCTGGCTGACCTTGTTAGTCATTATAATAGCTGATTTATCTAGTGCACCTAAAGGCAAATGGAACAGAATGTGGATAAAGTGTTTCTCCTACAAAAGTAGGAGACTTCACAAAAATGGAGTACTTAAGAATCATAGAAATGTACAGCATGGAAACAGACCCTTTGGTCCAACTCGTCCATGTCGACAAGATATCCCAACCCCATCTAGTCCCATCTGACCCATATCCCTCCAAATCCCTTCCTATTCATAAATGAGAGATCATGTTGCGGCTGTACAGGACATTGGTTAGGCCACTTGGAATATTGTGCGCAATTCTGGTCTTTTTCCCCATCAGAAGGATGTTGTGAAACTTGAAAGGGTTCAGAAAAGATTTACAAGGATATTGCCAGGGTTGGAGGATTTGAGCTAAAGGGAGAGGTTGAATAAGCTATGGCTGTTTTCCCTGGAGCATCAGTAGTGGAGAGGTGACCTTACAACGGTTTATAAAATCACGAGGGGTATAGATAGGATAAATAGACACAGTCTTTTCCCTGGGGTGGGGGAAGTCCAGAACTAGAGGGCAAAGGTTCATGGAGAGAGGGGAAGATATATAGGTCGGGTGCTGGCAGTTGGGACTAGATTGTGTTGGGATATCTGGTCGGCATGGATGAATTGGACTGAAGGGTCTGTTTCTGTGAAGTACATCTCTATGACTAGGACTATGAATAGATTCAGTGGATGCAGAAAGATGGTTTCCCTGACCTATTGAATTCTGTATCCCACAGATCTTTAGAAGCTCAGTCTCTTTCCACTTATGTAGTTAGATAAAAATCTAATCAAAAGGTATGTAAAAATAGTACAGGAGTACAGCATTTAGGAAGATGTGGTGGTGGAGGGGCCCAGATGGGCTGAATATCTTCCTCTTGCTCCCATGCTCTTTCAACAAATCACAACTGAGCAAGATCTAAACACTGTTCCATTAAAATAATGGAACTGGACCTCCCAACAGCAATGGTCAAAAAGGTGGCATTTTTTTCCATTTGTGCATTTCAGTACATGTACTTCGAATTTTTTTTGCCAAATGAGCTTTATTGCTGTTAGTAATTGCTTCCAAAAGTACAGACTCTAGCTGCAAGATACTTTAAAATCAATGTACACAGTGAGCACAAAAACCTTTGCTATTAAGCGTGTTTGCCAGCATGATCTTTGCTGTTCCTTAATTCATGCATAGAGACTCTAATTATCTAAAATTCTCTTGCCCTTCAAATAAAAGTGGCAAGTTGCTTAGCTTGTGATTTCAAAATTTTGTGTTTACTCTACATAAAAACGTTTTGCAATGGAATTTGCTGCAAAAACAATCACTGCCACATTCAGGGACTACTTGTGCTGGTGCTCAATGGACTGGAGCTGCCGGATATAAATCACACATGCTTGCAGTTACTGACCTGCTTCAGGAGTTTGAACTATTACTTTAACTAGTTTTCTACATTTATGAAGCATTTATGACCATCTCTCACTTGTCAGATTGGTGACAGTGATGTGATACTAGATATGAAAATATACATCTACCTGAATGGGCTAATTCTTAAAAAAGCTAAAATTAATCTGCAATTGCAAAAAACATTTCACTGCATATGGTTATCTTCCAAACACAGATATACAATGCACATGACAAAATCTGATACATGTCAGACTAGCTTTCATTGAAGTGGTGGTATAGTAGTATCATTGGACTAGTAATGCTCTGTGGACAAGCGTTCGACTCCCACGGTGGGAGCTGAAAATAAATACAATTAATACATCTAGACTTTTAAAGCTAGTCTCAGTCTTTAGCATGGTGACTATGACAAGGATCATTTGTAATCCATTGTCCTTTTTCTTTCCAGTGTAGGAAGAAAGTTACCATTCTTACCTGACTTGACCTCCATGAGTCAACCAAATTACTGTGTCTCAACTGCTTTCTGAAAGAGCCTAGCAAACCACTCAGTTCAAGGGCAATAAATACTGGCCTTGCCAGTAACATCACATCCTATGAAAGTTATTTGTAAGAAAAAACTTACCATAAGTGTTCAAAGTTTGTGTGAAGATTTGTAGCTCGGGTGCTCGTTGCTGTGGTTTTGTTCGCCGAGCTGGAAGTTTTTGTTGCAAACGTGCTTGGGAGCCTCCTGCGAAGCGCTTCTTTGATGTTTCCTCCGGTGTTTATAGTGGTCTGTCCCTGCCGCTTCCGGTTGTCAGTTTCAGCTGTCCACTGTAGTGGTTGGTATATTGGGTCCAGGTCGATGTGTTTGTTGATGGAGTTTGTGGATGAATGCCATGCCTCCAGGTACATTGTAAAGATGCAGTTAACCCACAGGGGTTTGGTCCACTCAAGAATGCAGCAATTGCTCACCTCCCAGCACACACACCAGGTGTTCAGTCTTTACAGAGGCCTAGTCACCGACAAATGGTCAGGCCTACCCATATGGGGCCAGATCATCTGGAAAGATGTATTTTCTCACAAGGGCTCAGTCCAAACACCAAACAAGTCAAACATATTCAGAAGAAAGAAAACCAATGTGCAAGGGCTAAGCTCTGCCTCTAAATCAGCTTCATCCTTTTCTCAAAGATTAAGAGAAAAGACTAACACACAGGCTGTAACCAGCCAGTGAAACAAGTTACCTAATTACACCTGAAACACATTGACTGTAAATCAAGCAGTTTAGAAATCAGTCCTCAATGAAAAAAAAAGAAATACCAGTTAACAAAACTGGCTTTGTAAACCAGCCAGTTTAGGAATCAGATTCTCCCCCCCAAAAAAAGCAGAAACAGACAGCAGCCCAGCCAGCACAGAGTCAGTCCCCTGAACTGAGGAGACTCTAAATCTCCTGGTTATATCAGTCAGCCAGGGCTTTCCTGCTTGGAATAGTTAACCTGGGACAATCAACAACCTCATAGTCAACATGGTCAACCTGGTTCTAGTTAGTACAGGACAAAATTACAAAATCTTGAAAGCTTAGAAATATTTTGCACACAGAAAAAAATTGTAATATACCTCAAGAATACATTGGCACATTGGTGTAATAGACAAGCACGTGCAGATGAAATTTAATGTGCTAGTCCTTTTAACCAAAAGGACTAGCCACACTACCATACATCAGGAGCATCTCGGAACTGACAGCCAGACTACTGCGACCCCTAGGACTCATAACGGCACACAAACCAACAGCCACGCTCAGACAACAACTCACCAGAACGAAGGACCCGATACCCAACATGAGCAAGACGAATGTAGTGTACAAAATACCATGCAAGGACTGGACTGAACACTATATAGGACAAACAGGAAGACAGCTAACAATCCACATACATGAACATCAACTAGCCACGAAACGACACGACACACGCAGACAACAAGCAACATGAATTCGACTGGGACAACACTACTATCGTGGGGCAAGCCAGACAGAAAACAGCCAGGGAATTCCTAGAGGCATGGCATTCATCCACAAACTCCATCAACAAACACATCGACCTGGACCCAATATACCAACCACTATAGCGGACAGCTGAAACTGACAACCGGAAGCGGCAGGGACAGACCACTATAAACACCGGAGGAAACATCAAAGAAGCGCTTCGCAGGAGGCTCCCAAGCACTGATGTTGACTAGCCAGGGGACGAAACGTTTGCAACAAAAACTTCTAGCTCGGCGAACAGAACCAGAGCAAAAACTTACCAATTTGAAACCAGCAAGATTAATAAAGGCAAATGAAAAAATGCTCACCCAGATTCTTAAGTTCAGTTAACACTTGATCACTTCAAAAAGCTTTATTAAAAGCAAGGAACAACAAATTTGATGTTAAGCAGTTTGATAAATCTCTAAAATTAAAAATAAATTTTTGCTCAACACTTGGTTGAAAGTTAAATGGGATTTACAAATTATAAAAAAGATCAACTGGTTTGCATGGCTTTTAATTTCTTTATTAAATATTACAATATAATGATGATTCTTCAATTCAATGAATCTCCATGCCCCAACATCCTGGGATTGGCTTTTCCACTTCAGTACTGCAATCATTTAGGGATAAACTAAGAAAACCTTAATTCAGTACTTCAACTAATTTTTTTAACATAAAAAAGACTTTTCAGAATCAAAAATCTATGATGCCTTTCCTCTTACTCCATTTCTGAACAGGATTTAAAAAGTGAATGAAATGCTTTCACTTACAAGTTAAGCAAAAGCAGCTTACTTTGCCTTTACAGTAGAACAATTCAAAATTGCCATGTTTCACATCAGTCGACACAAGTAGCACCAAGGGCTTAAATCTTTGCTTATACAAGGTAAGACTTACAATATCCTGGCAGCTTGTTGAAAAATTAAAAGTCCATCAACAATTCAAAAGTTTCAGTAGTGTAACAAAGGAATATCAAGTTTGTTAAATACTACCATTTTGTATTTAATGTGCATAGTGAATTGACCCTTGGTTTGAAAATGGAATACAAAACCCACTATTCATTAAATTCAGAAACAAAGTAGGTAGTGTATTCTATTAGAATAATTATAAAAATGACTAATTGTTAAACTTAGAAAACGTATGTTTTAAATACAGTCCCACAATACCAACGTATTAAAATTGGTCTCTTGGAGCATTTGGGAGAGGATGGTGAAAGAGGGCAAGGGATACAGCAATTCCATTGTAGTACTTAAAAGCTCCAAGGTAATTTCTTCACAGGCAATTGAGAAATGGGTTAGAGAAATCAATGCATCTCAAAAAACTAATCAAGCCTGCACTGCTTTGTCTGCATACTTCTTCCTTTAGTTATGTGACAAAGTCAGTTCAAGCATATTAGATAAATCTGTACAATTTAAGAAAATTCATATAGACAAAGATTTGGAAAGAAGTTTGTAAGGACAGAAACAGTAAAGAGGAACACATGCACACTTTGTGGCCCCTGGGCGAATGACAGTTGAATTCGGTGGTCAACAGTTACAATGCAAGTACATTTAACAAATTTCAGATTCACAAATTGATGCTGATGACTTTTCAGCCTTGGGTTTTGGCAGTTTGTTCCTCCTTCTGCAAAGCTTGTCTCAAGGCTTTCAGGTTTTCTGTAGGACAAAAAAAAAAGACATTAACGAACTGCAACAGATGTAATATCGAGATGGGAAACAAAAATATTGGAATTGTACATGAATAAATTACAAGCCAGCTTTGATTTTGTCCATTGACAGTTTAAAAAAAAGTGTAATCTGATGATCTTCCCCAATCACTTGTATTTAAATACCAACTTAACCTAAAAAAGTACCAATTAAGAAACTAAATTGTATTCAATCAGCAATTAATTCCATAACCATGAAAGGACAAATGAGGCTATCTTAGGCAATAGTATATTCACGTCCAATTTAATCACAGCCCTTAAATATTCTAGGGGAGAAAGTGAGGTCTGCAGATGCTGGAGATCAGAGCTAAAAATGTGTTGCTGGAAAAGCGCAGCGGGTCAGGCAGCATCCAGAGAACAGGAGAATCGCGTTTCGGGCATAAGCCTGAAGAAGGGCTTATGCCCGAAACGTCGATTCTCCTGTTCCCTGGATGCTGCCTGACCTGCTGCGCTTTTCCAGCAACACATTTTCAGCCTTAAATATTCTAAGCAAACTAAAATATTCATCCTATATTCATGCATGGAGCCAAGAACAAATTCTTGAGTAACAATTGTGCAAAGAGGAAATGAAGGTTTCAATTTATTTAGTGGCTTTGATCTCATTACTGTACTGCTTCATTGCTGATACAAGCTTTCATGACACATTTTGTGAACAATTATTTTTGGCCCAGTGCTTGGACCACAAGCTATTGTTGATTTGGTACTCATCAATAATAAGCAGCTTTAAAAGTGATCCAAGACAGTTTAAATTAACGTGTTAAATATGCATCACCTGGAATATACACTCCACAGAGATTTCAAACAAACATACTATAATATTTAAGTACAGATATTGCTGAAACAATGATTCTGAAACTACTTATGCAAAGGAGGATTGAAACTCATCCCTATTTTTTTATCAAAATGGATAATGGGCAACTCTGACAATGGACCAAAACTTTTAAAGATGGATTGTCCCCAGTGGGGTCAACACTAGTTTTCATTGAATGCTCCTTTCTGTCATGGGGAGGCCATGATAAAGTCATTGTTTTGTTACAAGAAAGCAGTAACATCAAGAACAACATCTCGCAGAAAATAAATATCCTCTTTCCTATATTTCAATTCTCAAAGTTGGACTTGACTTTTATCCCTGAACTCCAACAGTAACCAAGAACAAAAATAAAAATGAATTTCAAATGCCATTGAACCCACTGTGAAAACTGTGACTGCAGTTGGTCTCCAAGAGCACAACAGCGGCATTCCTAACCAGAACGTAAAGCTCAGTTACACAATTTGTGATTATTTCATTCATGAACTCAATCTGATTTTCAATTGTAAGTGTTTTTAAAATCTAAAAAGGGGTTGGTTTTATGGTAAAAAGTGAAACATCAGATTAAAAATCAACAAATCTGGCTTGTACTTAGTCAAGTACACAAATTTAAAAAAACATTTAACAAAAAAAATATCCCTTTTAGAACCACCTCAGGCATGAAAGAGAAGGATTTGGTACAAGAAATTCTGGAGTGATAACCATGTTTTTGGGATAGGTCAAACTCATCCTAAAACTGTAGGATGAAATAGAGATCTGTAAAAGCAGCTGCTTATGTTATGCCAGATTTCCTCCTTAGGTGTACTGTAAAATGGGTTGCTGATTTACTTTTGCCAGTGACCAATTTCATCCCAGGTTTTTCTATTTAGAAACAATTTACTGGACTCCAGGTAATTTGAGGATGAGAACAAAGAGCAAATAGCAATTGAAACAGCACTAGAAGTAACAAATATTTAATCCTGCCGTTTGTCTTTGCACAGGCAGATGAGCTTCAGTTCAGTATACACATTTATTATCCTAAGAAAATAGAAATTAAAAAACATACTGTTAAAATCTTGAAATATTTCTATCCTCTCATCCATGTAAGTTTGCAATATGTTGGCGTAATTTTCAACATTATAATCAGGTAGCTGAGTCATCTCCAGGAGTTTGTCATCTGCATCAATCCACAAGTGCAGTTTCTGCAAGGAAAAAACACAACCCACTTTTTCTATGCATTTAAAAATGATGCATGGTCACTTATGATGCTAGGATAGAGTTGGAAAATTAGTACAAACATTTAAACACTCATCTGGCAGAATTCTGGATGAAGAAAATTTAGCTGCAGTTCTTAAAACTCAGATTAAAAAGGATCATTTTTCCACCAGCAAACAGTCAAGATTTCACATCTGGATGTCATTGCAGAGTTTCCCCTACACCTCATACTGGACTCAATAAAATAAAACCGTAAGTGCTTATTACTTATGTTTCATAGCAAAGAAATATGGATGCTGGAAAATTTGGAACAAAACCAAAAACAGGAACTGCTGGAGAAACTCAGTAGGTCTGCCAGCACCTGTGGAGAAAAGCAGACTTAACATTTTGTAGCATCTTGTCCATTTTTTAAAAAAAAGTAACAGATTTGACAGAGTATCAGTTGAATAATCAACAAAAGGGAAGCTGGTATTCTGTTGTGTTGTGTTGTTAAAAGAGTAGAGGATATACAACCAAAATGCTAATCTAATTTGCAGCAGATAAGTGTTTATATTCCATTACATAATTGCACAAGTGCCCAAGACACAAATCAGTCATGCAGGACAACAACATTTGGTCCAACTCATCCATGATCAGGTTTCTCCAAAACTAGTCAGGTTTGCCTACATTTGGCCTAAATCCCTCTAAACCTTTGCTGTTCATTATGTACCTGTCCAAATGTCTTTTAAAATGTTGTAATTGAACTTGCCACTACCACTTCCTCTGGCAATTTACACATACAAACCACCTTTTGTGAAAAAGTTGCTGAAATCCCATTTAAATCTTACCTTAATTATAACCCCTAGTTTTGAACTCCCATACCCTAGGGAAAAGAACTTTGCTGTTCACATCATGTTCCTCATGATTTAAAAAAAAATCTAGATCATCCCTGAATGCCTATGTTCCAATTAAATAAGTCCCAGGCCTATCCAGTCTCAATAACTCAAACCCTCCAATCTCAGTAACATTTTGGTCAATCGGTTCTGAACCCTCTCCAATTTAATTAACATTCTTCCTGTAGCAGGGCTACCAGAACTGTACACAAAAACAGCCTAACCATTGTCCTATACAACCACAACATGTCCCAACTCCTATAGTCAATGGCTCGGAGCATGAAGGCAAGCATGCCACAAGCCTTCTTTACCACCCTATCTTCCTGTGAAGCAACTTTCAAGTAACTTTGCACCTGAACCCCAAGATCTGTCAAAACAGATTCATTAAAAATCTTAAAAACCAGAAGTCATTGGAGATGTTTAGCAGGTTGTGTGGAGTTCTTCAGCAGATTGGGGGAACACAGCAGAAATAGATACGTTAGAGACTTAATATGAACAAATGAGATGGTGTATTTTGGGAGATCTAATATGGGAGGGAAGCATACCACAAGTGGTGGAACCCTTAGTAGCATCAATCTAAGGGAGGATCTAGGTATACAGGTCCACAGTGGATAAAAAAGGTGGTCAAGGTGGCATATGGCATGTTTACCTTCAAATCAGTTGGAACATAATATAAAAAAAAAGGCAAGTCATGTTGCACCTGTATTGAACTTTAGTTATGCCACATTTAGAATATTGTTACATACAGCTTTGGCTGCTGCACTACCAGAGAATGTGAAGACTGAAAAAAAGGGTACAGAAATAGTTTACCAGAATGTCGCTTCTTTGGAGGGTCTTAGCTACAGAGAAAAGATAATTGTTTTTGTTTGAGAAGGCAACCTGAAAAAGCTTACAAAATTAGCAATGTTTAAGAGACATCTTGACAGATACATGAATAGGTAGACAGTAGAGGGATATGGACTTGTAGAGGCATTAGTTTTTAGTTTTGAGACATGTTGGCACAGTCTTAGTGGATCAAAAATGTCTGCTCCAGGTATTGTACAGTTTTGTTCCAGAGCAAGCAGAGACAAGCCCTACCAGCCATTTGCAGGTAACAGCAGACCATTGCAGTATCTTGCTAAGCATAACCACGGACCAACACAGAAGTTGAGTGCCAAGTGTTCTTTCATAGGATAGCACCGAAGATACAGCATACACTGGTGATCAAACCTGGGATCCTCATTATGTCAATTGCTCAGTAAGTCACCTGCCATCTAAAGCTAAAGGAACAAGTCAAAATTTTGAGTTGGGTGAAAAAAAGTCTAATAATTCATACCTGTTGAATTTCACGATGTTCATCCACCACTTGCTCTTCTAGTTCAATAATGTGAGCAACATCTACATGCAAGTCACAAATCTTTGATGGTGCCTCCTTAAAATGGAAGGACAATCAAGACAACATATGTATGAGCAAGAATTCAAGTGCATATAGCAAAAGGTCAGTGCTGGTTAACATTTTTGTAATAATTAATGTTTGAACTATTAACATTAGCGTAATTTAAAAATTACAGTGTACAGTACCGACTCCAAAGCAAAATATTTCAGATTTTCACAATCCTTGGCAAGAGCCAAGAGTGCTGAAAAAACCCAACTCTGAGAGCATGCAAAAAAACAGGACACTGAAGAAAAATAAATTGACACAAAATGTCAAATTTCTCTGATGTCTGACCTGCTGAGTTTTACCAATTCTATGTAAAATAGAGTACAGCCTGAATGAAGGGTGAAATCATACTTAAATGAAACAAAAGTTATCTTAACACTACATTGAACAAATATGTAAGAAAGCTGCTGTCGGCAGCTGCCATCAGCACATGTGCAGAGCATCATGAAGACAGGCACGAGCATCATGCATATGCATATGCATAACAGCAGGGATTTCAGCGTGCACATTGGTATATGTGCAGAACAGTGCACAAACTGATCCCTGCTGGAATTGCACTATTGCCAATGGGGGTAAGCATTCACCAAAATACCATTCCCTCATTCTTCAGCAATATTATAGCCAAATCACGCAGCCAAAATGTGCATTATCCCAGAACTACCTAGTCCATTTTGGACCACAGCAAGATCCACGAAGGAGATTCTCGTTATATTGCTGGAATCAGCTCATTGTAGCGAGTCAATAAAAGGATTTACTGACAGTGGAAATCTGACCTGTTGGGTGGGTGTTTCATTTCCAACGTTTGATGGAAATTATGACGACAGCATCAGTTATGATTCTTGCTCTCATTTTAAATTTGTATTTTCAGGTCAATTTGCCAGTCTTTGATTTCTAGCAATTCGCGTTTTTGTTTAAATTCACATACTGATTAACACAACATTATAAAAATGGATAACTAACAATACAGCAGCTTCATTTTTTGGAAAGGAATTAAGGCAATATCAAATGTTGAACAATACAGCTAAAGAAAATACAAAAGTCAGAGGGAGTTGTATTTAAAACAGTAGAGAGATGCAGTCTGACCAGGGCACCGAAACTGGGTTCTGCCAAATGAGAATATATTTCAAGCACCAGAAGGAGGAAATGAAAGATCCAATTTTACATGGGTAAAAAGTTGGGCTTTTAAGTCTGGAGAGACTAGCACAGAAGCATAATGGCACAGGACAGCACCATGCAGCATATTATACTTGCACTAGGTCATTTCCTTGTGCCAACCTCCTACTCCATACTCTTGTACAGTAGCACCTCGACATATGAATGATCCCGTTCACGAACAGGATTATATGTAAAATTTTGCTTCAACGTATGTAATTCAAGGTACGAATGCAAAAAAGCCCGTGTGCGACCACGTGGTTTCATTGTTCTGCTTTGCTACGTGCTTGTTGAACGCAAAAGCTCTCGGGGCCCCGCATGATCTCATTCAGTTAGTCTTTGGCGCGTGTGCTGTGAACAGCCGTCCAAGCATTTTTACGCTATCTGAACAATGGGAAAAATTGATTCAGTTCGCGAACTGGGCCCTAGAACGGATTAAGTTCTCAAGTCGAGGTGCTACTGTACATGTTTATCCAAATAATCAATGTTGTTGTGAAAGCTTCAATTGGACCTGCCTCCACCACATTTTCAGACAAATGCATTCTATACCCTAACTACTCACTGAATACAATGAAATAGAACTATATTTGCCAAGTTAATGGAATTTAAATAATAGAGATATTCTGAGAGACTAGGACAATGCAACATAATAAAATGCAAACAAAACAGAAGTCACTAATAATTAGAAAATACTGCTATGGCAATTGTGAAGATGCATAAGAACAAGGATCAGGAGTCAGCCATTCTGTTGTCAAGCATTCAATAGGATGATTGGCACTTCACTCATCCATTTTCCTGACCCCTCTCAATCCTCAACTCCCCTACTGATCAATCTGAGACTTAAATATACATAAGGACTCTGCCCTATAGCCCAGTAGGAAGGAATTACTCCTTATTTCAACCTTAAAATTGGCACCTCCTAATTCTGAAACTATACCTTCTAATCCAAGACTTGAGGAGAAACAGCCTCTCTGCATTTATACTATGTCCCTTAAGAATCCTACATGTTTCAATGAGATCACCCTTCATTCTAAAATCCAATGAGTCAAATCCCAACCTGTTTAACTTTTGTCCTTAATCTGTTTAAATTGCTGGGTGAAGTAAAGAAAGCTAGCTGGTTATTATGGAGGCCCTGTCCTCAACTGTATATAGACTTAAATTGAAAAAACATTATGCACGTTAGACAACATTACGAAACACCCTTAAAATCATTGAATTTTATTTTTATATTCAGAAACGTTAATGATTTAAAGCTACTTCATGCCAGTACGAAATAACATGCATTCAGTTGTAAATCTAAATGACAAAATCATCAAAAAGCAATTAATCAGAAGTTGCTTATACTTATATGCAATAATGTAAAGGAATACTAAAATAAACTATTCTGAAAAGACAAAGAAAACATGTTGCTGAATGAGCTAAGGTACAATTTTTTTGATGTTATGCTTATGTGGAACAGTCTCAGTGAAAAGATCAGCCATGATCTTGCTGAACAGCAGAACAAGCTTGATGGGCCAGGTGGCCTACTCCCATTTCTTAAGTTCAGATACTTTTTTTGAACTTCGTCCTTTCTCCCTTTCACTGTAAAAGGAAATTTCATGTAGAATAGCCTTTATTATCACATTGGCCTTTTGAATGGCTCAACTGAATCTCCTCCTACCATATCTTCAGCCAGTGCATTCCATACACCAACTACTTGGACTGAAAAATGTTCTCTCACACCACTCTGCTCTCTTTTGCAAATCGCTAAAGTCTACACCTTCATCTTTCTTCCTTTTACTAACAAAGTTTCTCTTTATCTATTCCATTTAAGCCACTCAGGATTTTGGAACCCGATTTGCTCTTAGCCACCTTCTCAAGGAGAACAGTCCCAATCTCTTAGATCTATTCTCAATGCAAATTTCTCATCCTTAGAAGTGATTTACAAGAATTTTTGCATGTTCTCTATGATGCATTCACAACACCACCGTAGGAGTAAAAATTAGGCCATTCAGCACATCAAGTATGCTCTGCCATTCAATTATGGCTGATACGTTTTTCAACCCCATTCTCCCAGTAACCCTTGATCCCCTTGACACTGAAGAATCGGAGTTTTAAATATTCGAGAGGACTTGGTCTCCATAGCTTTCAGTGGCAATGAATTCCATATATTCACCATTACGGCTGCAAAATTTTCTTCATTCTCAAATAAAAAAAGAGGAGTTCTCCTTACTCAAAAGGCTATCCCCTCAGGTCTTTCCTACCAATGGAGGCATCTCCCCAACATCTTCTGTCCAGGTCATTCAACATTCTATGTTTCAATTAGATTCCCCCTCATCCTTCTAAACTCCATAGAGTTCCTTAAAGCCAAGCTTTTTGGTCCTGGGACCATTCTCATGGAGTATGTTCCAAGGAGGTTCAAGGCCAGTACCTCCCTCGAGATATGGGGCCTAAAACTGTGCACAATACTCCAAATATGGTATAACCAGAGCCTTAGCCTCTAAAAGCAGGGATATACTTCTAAATTTTCAAATTAAATGCCATCTTTTTATGTGCCTTCGTAACTATTGACAACCTGTAAGTTTATCTAGAAATAATCCTGGATTAGAATTAAAGTCTCTTTGCATTTCAAACTTCTCAGAATTTTCTCCTCATTTAGAAAATAGTCCAAGGACTAAGTACTCATGCGTTTTAAACAAATTCACTAAAAATGTTAAAGCTGCACTTTCCAAACTCTCAACCCTCTAGAAGGGCAAGAGTAGCACGTACACGTGACCACCACCACCTGCTAATTCTTCTCCAAGCCACTCACCATCCTAACGTGGAAATAGTTTTACTGATTCTTTACCATCACTTGGTCAAAATCCTGGAATGCACTCCAAGGGCATTGTGGGTAAACTTGAAACACTGACTGCAGTGATTTAAAAACCCGAGCTTCTGACAGGCACCTCCCCACACAGGGCTGAAAAGAATCACTTCACTTCTGCACTCTGCCTTTTATTAATAAAGTATGGACACTACATGCTTTACTTATTGCTCTTTCCAACTGTCCTGCCACCTTCAGTGATCTGTGCACATATATACTCAGGTTCTCTTTAGAATTTCCTTCCTCTAGCTTACATTGAAAGACAATGTTCTACCAAAATGCACCACCTCACATGCCTATTCATACTCCTGTAAACTAGCACAGAAAAGTCTGCTTTATGCTTGAAGAATTTTTAAATACATTCTCAAATCCTCACTTGGTGTCTTACAGTAAAAAAAATGTTAGAGTCCAATATATTCTCAAAATATTTCTAAAGTCATTCTAAACTGTACTTACATTTTCCTTACAGAGCAACCGAATGTCAGACTCCAAGGACTCATTGAATCCTTGCTCTTCAGGTATTGTGGAACATACTGGCTGATTGGAAACTTCCTCAACACCAAGTTCTTTCACCCTTGAACAAAAAATGAATTTTTTTGGCAATTACTATAAAAACAGCAAAAAGAAAAAACCAAAATGCTTAATCACAAGTTAGGCTATTACATTTCGCCTAGTTCTATATTAATGATCAGCAAATTTACATTAATTGGGGAAAGTATTACTGAAACAAAAGACAAATTAGCAATCTAGAATTTACAATTCCATCATTATGATCGGAGGTAAACATACTTGAAATTCAACCTCAAAAAAAACAAATGGCAAAAATCATTGCAAGGTTAACTACTGCAGACTAACTCAAATCAATAGCCTTCACCTCTTTCCATCTCAAACAGACTCTGCAAAAGCATTGACAGATATAGAGTATGTTTAAGAAGCTTTTAATAGAACAAGCATTGGATGCATTAGAAAATAAACTTGTACCAATTAGGCATGACCTCATTTGCTTTATTAGCTATTTGAAATTCAATTATCATAGCTTAAGCGGTTACCTGTCTGCATATCTCAATGTATTTAATGTGTGTTCACAAGAATTTAATCCCGGTGAGATCATTGCAATCTGGAAGAGAAAAAATTTCAGCAAGATCAATAAATACTCTTATGAACTGATTCAAATGCAAGATCCCAAAATATAACATTTTCAGTTAAGGGAACGATTCCATGCTATAGGCAAAGCCATGTTAGAAGGACAGAAGCTCTCTCAAGAAAGCACCAGGTCTGACCTATAAGCAAATCCAGGTCCACAGCAAAATGCTAGATTAAACTGCTCTGGGCAGCCAGAGATAGCCGATAAAAGGCTGGTCTGACCAGTGATGCCCATATCCAACAAATGAATAAAAACAAAGTCAGTGCCAAAGCAAACTCAAATCTGAGATAGCTGGCAAAGTCTGCAGTCAAATTGAAGAAGTTGGCACGTTTGGATAAAAGTAGATAATATAGGCATCTTTGTTTCTGCTCAAGACAAGCTGACTGGACAGGGCCCAGATTCTATCAGCCTTTACAGACTCTGGTTGGACCACTAGCAAATTACAATAACTATTTCCCAACAAAAGCAGGTTTTGCTCCCAGTCACTTTGTCAAACCCTGCTGGACACACACAGACAATGATTGGATTTTGATATTCTCTCATGCGGATTGTCACATGCTGATTGTTCGCTTACATTGATATTTATTTGAATAGTTTTTCAAAGGGCTGGAAGACTCATTACCAACACCTATTTGAAAGGCAACATTTATTTCCCTACAGATTGCACAAAAGCAAAATCAATGGTTCATGACAGTGTGCAAAGTAGTTACTCAGGACACCATGTACCCCACAAATGGATTTTCAGGATTTCATTATGAAACTGGATATTTAAGAATTAAGTGTTTAAAGCACAGACAAAAAGATGATAAAGGTGTAATTTTAAATTAATTGCAAATTGAACTTAATCTAAAAAAGATGAAATATTTGTGCTTTCCCCATCATTTGCTCATCTCCCATAAATTGTTTATAATTAACGCCTTAACATGTAAGAGACGATAAAGATATGAGAGCAATTAATCAACCAAGGAGTACAATAGCATTAGTTAGGTGAGGCACCAAAATATCACGCAGCAAAGCAGCTTGATGGCAAAACAAACTTTGCTGTTCCACACAACGTAACAGTGATCAATTCAGTACATTTTCCATTACCCACTTTTGGCTTGAATGTAAAATGGCTTTTGTCCAAAATGTTTAATATCTGTAAAAATTAAAGATGTACTTTGTGTAACAAGCTTCAGAAATAAATAGACTTACCATGCAAGTTCTAGAATTTTCACCAATAAATGAATCTCTCAGAACTAGGGTCAGCTTGCTTGCTCGAAATGGTGTATAGTTATTATTCTGCCCTAGTGATCGAATGCACTCCTAGAAGACAACAAATTTGAGAAAAAAAAGATATCCACATTTTAAATTGAGCAATGAAATCCTTAACACTGTCCAAGCTGTTTTACTTAGAACAAAAATTACACGATGGGGTGTAAATCAGGTTTGAAATGACATTTTGGTGCTGAATGCCAAATCAACATGATCCTATTGAATGACGGAGCAGGTTTGAGGGGCCGAACACCCTATTCCTGTTCCTATTGGTTATGGTTTTAATAGTTGACTTGGCAAGCAAACAAGCCAGCTAAGCATCATCATTAGATTGGCAGCACTTAGATTACCCATGACACTGGATCAGTGCTGGAGAAGCATCCTCAGAGAAATTGAAAAATTTAAACAAGCCAGTCAGATGTACAGCATGGAAACAGACCCTTCAGTCCAACTTGTCCATGCTGACCAAATATCCCAAATTAAATCTAGTCAATCCCATTTGCCAGCATTTGGCCCATATCCCTCTAAACCCTTCCTATTCATACACACTCATCCAGTGTGTAAATTTACTTACGTTTGAGAAAAATGTTTCAAACCCTTCATCTTTAAAACCTGTCATCCCTTCTATTCCTAGAAAAGGATTTGGATACCAGAGCCCTCCCCCTTCAAAAACATTCCAGGTATGCTCTTCTGTAACCTAAAAGCCTACACATATTTCCTGAAGTATTGTTTCCAGAATTGTCCTCAATGTCACAGATTGACCTTGACAAAAATTTAGCAGGCTCACTGTTTTTCTATTCCATTTCTTAAAAAAAAACACTCAGATTTTTAATACCTGGGAACTTTTAGACTAGACTAAAAAAAAACAAAACAAAACAAACCAGTCTTGACAAAGAAGAAACAACTGAATTAAAATGGCCCATTGGTAATTTAACTACAGGCTGAGTCAGATCATGAAATCATTAATAAACTGGACCCTGTCTGAACTAAGATTAAAAAGATAATCAACATGACTGAAACCACTCAGATCTGCATTTCTTTTAAATTTACACCTTCTTGAAGTTTCACAAATTGAAACGAGTCACCAGATCATCCAGCCTGGAAAGAAAAAGTGAATTAGCAATTTGAGAAGATGTGTAGCTCAGGGTGATAAGTATTAAGTTAGCTTGCCAAGATTGAAGGTTTATTTTCAGATGTTTTGTTACCATACTTGGTAACATCAGAGAGTCTCTGGTGAAGCGATGTTAGTATGTCCCACCTCTTAGAAGCATGGCATTCTAACCAAAATGCCATCAATAAACACATCGATTTAGACCCTATCTACCTTCCATTGTAAAACAAAACAGAAGTGACTTCACCCACCTAAAGAAACCAAGACCTATAGAGGCTGGACATACCACCAGAACTTCAGAGACTCACTGATGTTTTGTCACCTTACTAGATAACATCTGAAAACAAACCTTCAGGGTCTGTGAGCTAACTTACATACTTAGACAAAAAAAGTGAATACATAGAGGAACTCTATTTCAAGTGAAATTTGCAGAAGTCAAAATTATTTTAAATTGAGGTAATGCATGACATGTTATTTACTTGGTGAAAGACCAGAAATCTGGGGATTGTTCTCCTTAAAACAAAGACCAAATGAAAGCATCCAAAAAGGTTGGGAGTTTGGATGGAGTAAATAAGGAGAAACTGTTGCCACTGATGCCTCAGTCAGTAACTTAAGGATGTAGATTAAAGACAATTGACAAACAACTTGTCTCTCAGGGATGAGGAGTGAGTTGTTACAATTTAAAAGTAAACTGAAAGGAAGAGTAGTGACTGCAGATTTCAGAAGTAAAATTGGATAACAGCTCCTTGCTGGAGTACACTCACTCTTCTTACGCAGAGAATGGACAAGAGCAACTGAAGAATAGCATGGAAAAATTCAAAATTGTCCTTTGCATGTGTAATATACATTTTAGTTACCTTCAAGGCAAGTAGGCTTTTATTAATCTCTGCACCTTCCATTCTGGTTTGTCGGTCTGCACTGCTAGTATCAGCACCTCGCTCATTTCCAGCCAGATCAATGAGAGAAAACTGACCGTAAAGTTCATGATTCCTCCGAAGATGAATCTGGAATACTGCATGGGACCTAGAGGAGTTGCTATTTGCAGATGTTTGCCCAGATGTCCTAAAACAAAACAAAAAAATTAGCCTTTAACCTTATAGTATCATGCTTATGACAGCATTTTGTAATATAGAGCAGCTTTAAATATTCAGTTTTAAATAGCCTTGGGAATTCTCACTTAAGTGATTTAGCTAGTATTAAGTTGTATGCTTAAAACTTGCAATGCCAGATTTTGCTTACAATCATGATCCCTACAGAAGTTCATGACCTCCTTTTAACACTTACATTAAACGAGACTTTACATTCTCTATTCAATAATTAACTTCTAGAACAGAAGCAAGCATGCAATATTTAAAGTACATCATGGCCATTTTAAAACTGATGAGTTTTGAAGTTTAGAAACTTTGCTACCAGTACAATTAAGAGACATTTAACAGGACCATGATTTCTTTAAAACATCATATTAAACTAATACTAAACCTTGTATGATGATATAATTATAACCTATCTGGAAAATACTTTTACATAATTCAGTGCTTAAACACAACTTGAATGCAGGTACTGATGAGTCAAGATAATTCAATATACACTTGTGATTATAGGCATGTGTTCAAGATGTTCAATACATGGAGAGAGAGTGAAGTTTCTCTACTGGCCATGTTTCTGAAGTGAGTCAAATCAAAGAGAAAAGCAAGCAAGAAACAAAACATTGGAGGAGAGAGAGAGAGAGAGAAAAAAGTTACCTGTAATTGTTCCCCATATCAATATTCTTGACCACATCATCTGCAGAAAAGACATCCTGTTCCCGGAGACCTACAATCTGTACCTGTTGTTTATGATCTTCCATTATACGCAACTTAGTTTTTTTATTCAAGAGATCAAACACCTGTAAAATGAGCATTAGCTCAGTAAGCCATGTGGAGGAATAATATTTCTTTTCAGTCAGCCAATCACTGTTTAGACTAGTTTTCAGTTCTAATTCATGGAAGAGAAATCTAAGAAAATCAAGTCACCATCTAACAAAATGCAGCTGAAAATTTGCTGGAAACCTGCCAATGCAGGGGTAAAAAACACTAAGCTTATACCATTTATTTTGGGTAGGGGCAGGTGGTAGAAAATTGATGTTAAAAACTAACAATCCTTTTACAAAAATTTAACAACTGGAATTTCTTATTTCAATTGGCAGATGGTTAAACATCCATATTTTGGTTGAAGAGGACATCTGTTTGGATGAATGGTTGGGGGAAAATAAAGAGGTAGGAGAGAAAAACTAAAAAGAAAAAAAAAAAAAAGTTTTTTGCTTCCCAATGAAGTCAGCTATAATCATAAATGCATCACAGGTAATGCTTCCAGCAGAATTTTTTTTCAGTAAACTGTTTGGGTTGGAGGGGAAGGTCGAAAGTATTCTTTGAAGGAAGGTATTTTTTGCTTCCCAATGAAGTCAGCTATAATCATAAATGCATCACAGGCTAATGCTTCCAGCAGAATTTTTTTTCAGTAAACTGTTTGGGTTGGAGGGGAAGGTCGAAAGTATTCTTTGAAGGAAGGTAGTCGTCAAATTTTGGTATCATTTGTAATTCAGAATAAATAACATACTCCTCACTTAAAATAGTGAAGTATCATCTTCTACTTCAAATATTTATCCATTGTTCCCATAAAGTTCCAGTGCCACTGCAGTCCTCAGGAATTTGCTTTGGGTTCTCATGTGGCATGCTCCAGTAGTCCATGTGAAAATATCCTTCTAGCCTCTTCCCTTAAAATTTAAGTTAGGACTCTTCATAACCATAATCAAATCAACTCCAACAACCAATAATTCATAATGTTGTGGTATTTTATGTATTATATCCCTGATTAAGGTTCCTATTGAAACACCTTCTGAAAAAATCAATTTACACCACACTTATTACAGTCAAATTTGTAAATTTGCCTAAGTTACTGATATTGAACTAAATACTGCCAACTTAGTCTACTGTCTTAGAAAGGTTATTGGGCATCATCCAATTCTAGATGCAAACCACACATCTGGGATTCTAACTCCACTGGTTTCCCCCCCCATCATTTACTTAAGATGAATGCCATTTGGGTGTTGTAACTCACCTCATGTTCAGCTAACTCAGTCAAACCAAATTTTGCCTGACTTAATTTATATCCTACATCTTCCATCAACATTTTAAACTTCCACAATATCAGATATTCTGAGAGGCAGTGACATAGTGGTAATGTTACTGGACTAGCAATCCAGAGTCCCAGGCTAACGTTCTGGAGAGATAGGCCACAGCTGCTGGCAAAATTTAAATTCAATAGAAAAAAAATCTGGAATTAAGTTAGTCCAATTGTGACTATATAACCAGTCAAATATCCATCTGGTTCACTTAAAAAAAAAAAAGACTTTTGGGAAAGGAACTCTACTGTTCTTACCTGGCCTACATGTGACTGAATGCACAGCAATGTAGTAGAGTCTTAATTGCCTTCTGAAATTTCTTAGAGACCTAATCAGTTTAAAGGAAGGCAAGGATGGGTAACAATTGCTGTCCTTGATAGAAACACCCAAGAATGGAAAAAAAAATGGATCTCTGTGACTGTGCTATTTTGGTAAACTGGGTGAGGCAGAGGTAGAAAGAAACATTTGTTCAGTGTAAAAATTCATGCAAACACCAGAGAAGTCAGTAAAAGAAAGCACTATTTTACAGGCAGGGAATCCATAGACACTGATTCTCTTTTCAAAAATCTCATCACCTACACCACGTTTTCACTGAGAAGCTGGAAGCATTTGTAAGTGACTATTAGACTTTCATAGTGTTTAGATTAAATGCCTTTTAATCTATATAGCATAGTTTTCTATTTATGTTTTTATGAAACATTGCAATCAGTTAATGTTGTTCACTCAAAGCAATTCTGAACCCACCTTACCACTGTAGATTTCAAAAAAGCTTACGGATACTTTCAGACTGAGATCCTTGTATCGAGGCTGTTCAAGCAGCAAAAATACATCTTGAGCTGTAGGAAAAGAATTGGAGAGAAAAAAAGTTTTAATTTGCCTTTAGTATGTAGAAAAATAGAAACAGTAGGTCATTCAGCCCTTTGCACCTGCTTTGCCATTCTATATTATGACTGATTCTCTAACTCAATGCCATATTCTCACATCCTTCCTGCATACTTTGAAACACCTTAACATCTAACAAAAGAACTTTTTTGAATTCACTTAGTGACTTGGCCTCAGAAGACACTGAAGGCCAAGAATTTAACAGGTCCACAAGCATTAGAGTAAAGAAACTTCAGTCTAAATAGTCCACCCCATATCTCAGGATGTCACCTGGTTCTAGACTCCCCAGAGAAAACATCCTCCTTACATCTGGTCTGTCCAGCCCTGCTATACATTTCAATCAGATCCTCCCACATGCCTTTAAGATTTTGTGAATATAGTTGAACTAATCTTTCCTCATGGGACAGTCCTGCCACACCCAGTAATACCCTGGGTGAATCTCCACAGTAGCCCCTCTAATACAGAAAGTTATAAATCTTTTCCTTAGGTAGGAGACAAAACTGCGCCCAATGTTCCAGATAAAAAGGTCTCACCAAAGGCTTTTATAACTACATCCCTACTTCTGAACTCAAATCTTCTTCCAATGAAGAAGAATATACCATTTGCCTTCCTGCTTGCCCAGTTTCAATAACTGATGTTCAAGTTACTGAGATTCCTTTGTAGATCCACACTTGCCAAAATATCATGTAAATAATACTTTGTTTTACACAAAAAAATTACAATTTTATTGTACTGCATATTGTACTGCACCTGCCACATTTGCTCATTCACCCAACTTGTCTAAACCACCTGGAATCTTTGTATCCTCAACTCAAGTCATACCCAGTATTTTAATCTTTCATGCCAAAAAGCCAAAATATTGAAGCTGGAATCATGAAATAAAGCAAAATGTTGGAAGTTCAGGTTAGAGCTTATGGAGATAGAAGCAAGCTAATATTTCATGTTGTTGATCTCTCAGAACTGGAAACATCAAGTGATACAACAGGAGAGCAGGTGAAGTCAAGGAAATTGCCTCCAAGCTCAGTGGCGAGGTCATGGTGCACAGGAAGATGCAATAAAGAGTAAATATATTACATGTGCTGGCAGGAGATGAGAAAGTAATGCTGCGTGTTCAAAACAAAAAAGTAGTCTGGGATGGGTAGAAAGAAAGGAGAGATGATTGCTGGCATGTGAGCAGTTTTCAATTGAAAGGAATCTGGAGGGTAGATGGTGATTTCCAGGAGCATCATCCAGAATTCAGATGACGGAAAAAAGGGACGGTGGAGAAGGGGACAACTTTTGGCCAAAGCACTACTAAGTTCAAAATTCAAATTGGAAATGCAAACAAGTGAAGTGGAGAATTACTCATTTGAGGTCAGTGATAGAAATGGGTTCATTGGAAAGCATTGTAAAGACAGCAATGTATTCCGAGGAAAGTGAAAACGAACAAGGATCTGGATGTCTGCTGGTAACCAAGCACTGAAGTTTTCAAGAGAAAACTTCATTAACGTTTCTTATTCCTTACTTGCAAAAGCATAGATTCCTTTTGAACAGTCTTGGTTCTTCCCAGAGAAATTACCACCCATAGTCTGAAAGGGGAAAGAAATAAATATTAAAAATATTCCAACATACATAAAATCCCAATAGCCCAGAAAGAGGTCACTTGGCTCATTGACTCTGTACTGACCCTTTGAAGAGCATCCAACCCAGCCCTAGCCCCCCACCTCACACTATAACTTTGCATTTACTATGGTTATTCCACCTAGCCTGCACACCCCTGGGAACTATGGTGCAATTTTAGTATGGCCAAATTCTCCTAACCTGCATATCTGTGGACTGTGCACAACATGGGTAGAGCTCTCATTGGCCGTGTCTGAAATATATCTGTTTCCTGATGAAGGGCTTATGCCAGAAATGTTGATTCTTCTGCTCCTCGGATGCTGTCTGACCTGTGCTTTTCTAGCACCCACACCGCCAATCTCCACCATCAGCAGTCCTCATTTTCCATGTCTGAAATACCCAGGATCTTTATTACAAAATATTTGAAATATCCTGAAAGATGCTACGTTCGTTTTAACTGCTCAGGATAGTAAATGTTGCTTCCACATCCAAGAAACATGCTGATCTATCAATGGAGCCAAAAAGAAGGGTCTTGGGTGACAAGTTTGTCAAAAGGTGGGTGACATAAGAGATGGTGTAACCAAAAAAAAAAGTTGCCAGTCTTCTATTAGAAGATTTTTACACTAACATAAGTTGTCGTACAGCACAAGAGTTATTATTCGATACTGCAAGTGTAGTTATCCAGACATAAAAGGATGCCTCAAATTCTGACAAAGCTACTGTATCTGAAGTAGCAACTTAGATGTAAGTTCAAAAAAAAGACAATAATCACCCTCAATTTCTGTGTAAATTTATCTTGTATAAAGTTTACAAACCGCTTAATTAAAACATCAGAGTTAAATGAACTTGCAATAGACCAGGAAATCAAAAGGTGCCATCAGAAACTGGAAGCGAGATCAAAAATCAGATTTGTAAGTTTGAATGGCCACGTGACCTACTTGATCTAAATTCTATTTTTAGATATTCATCAAGGGCATGTGGGCTGAATTGACTGGGCCAGCATTTATTGCACTTCTTTCTGCCTAACCAAAACATTACAAAATGAGAGGTTATCATACGACACCAGCATAGATGAGACTTGAACCCACAAACTCCTGGTTCAGAGATACAGACACCACTATTGCACATGAGCATCCTATTGCACATGAGCATCCTATTGCACATTCTTAACTGCTCTCAAGGAGGTAGGTTCATTTGGAGTTGATGCATCCACAATACTATTAGGGCAAGAGTTCAAGGATTTTGTGCTCATGACACTGAAATATACATCACTGTTCCTTCAGAGTCAGGCTGATAAGTGGACTTGCAGACAATAGTGGTGGTGTTCCCATGAATCTGTCGTCCTGGTCCTTTTAGATTGTTGCAGTTCTGGTTTTGGAAATTAATGTCTAAAACAGTCTTGGCAAATTTCTACACCACACCTTGGAGAGGGTGTGCATTTTTGCTACTAAGCATGATAGGTAGAGCCAATAAATGTTTATGGACGTGGGACCAGTCGAGTGGACTGCTTTGTCCTGGATGATGTTGAACTTTGAGCTTTACTCATCCAGACAAGGGAGGAGTATTCCAATCACTCTTGACTTTTGCCTTGTAGATAGTGAACAGACTTTGGTGAGATAGGAGGTGACTCGATTCCTTGCAGGATTCCTAGCTTTTGACTGCTCTCATAGCCACAGTATTTATATAGTGAGCCCAGTTAAGTTTCTGCTTAATTGTAACTCCCTGGGTCGATAGCAGGGATTCAGCAATGGAAAATGTCATTGATCATCAAGTGATGGCTTATTCTTGAAGAAGGTTGCTGCTTTGCATTTGTGGGGCTTGTGACTTGATAACTCAAAACTCCCCAAAAAATTGTCCAGGTCTTGCTGAATTTTTAAAAACAGACTGCTTCATATCCAAGGAATTTCAAAAGGCACTGAATATTCTATGAATCAGAATCCCTATACAGTGTGGGGACAGGCCCCAAGGCCCAAAATGTCCACACCAACTCTGAAGAGTAACCCACCCAGATCCATTCCCCTACTTTATTATCTTATATTTACCCCTGACTAATGCATCTAACCTACGCATAGCCAATTCACAACCTGCATATCTTTGGAATGTGGGAGGAGACACTTAATCACAGGCAGAATGTGCAAACTTCACAGACAGTAGCCAGAGGCTGGAATAGAACCTGGGTCCCTGGTGCTGAGAGGCAGCAGTGCTAACCACTGAGCCACCCTGCCACCCCAATCAGCAAACACACGTCTGGAAGATCACTGATGAAACAGCCAGAGGTTCAACTACGCAATAACTGCAGGAGTTCCTCAGGGTATGTCAGGAACTTCGATGACTGACCTTAAGAGCCAAAAAAAAAAAACTTCCCATATGCTAGGTACAACTCCAGACAGACCTTTTCTGATGATTATTGATTCCAGTTGAGATCTTCTTCAGGACACCTTTCAAATGTGGACTTAAAAAAAAGGACAGCCACTCTGATCACATTTCTTTTGTCCCTATTGGAAATGAAGGCTGTCATGAAGTCGGTAGCCCTGGTAGAACCTAAATGGGGGGTCAGTAAGCTAGCTATTGTTAAGCAGTGCTGCCTGTTGACATTGTTTGTGATCCCTCCCATCACTTTACTGATCAGTGACACTAGACTAATGGGGTTCTGGTGGTAACTGGGTCAGGCTGGATGTGTCCTGTACACTGGACCTACATGTGTAATTTTTCACATTGCTTGGTAGAGGTCAGCATTTTAGCTGCCCGAAAATGTAGCTAGGGACAGTAATGAAAACCTGAAGATTTCCTATATCCAAGAATCAGTCCAGTGTAAACAAACATACAGTCGCCATCTCCCACCTTACCGCACACACCCACTCACCTGATTCTTGGTGAGAACATAGGAAAATCAATTACAAATCTAGAAGAATAGATACTGTAACAAATTAATACAGTAGCTTACATGAGTTTTGCCACTTCCAGTCTGTCCATAGGCAAAACAGGTAGCCATTCCCCTCTCAAAGATGGTCCGTACTAAGGGTTTTGCTGTGAACCTGATAAGAGGTTAAAAATAAAAAGAGCCAACTGTACATCTATTCATTTGACATCCAAAAAATTGAATGTTAAGAAAAAAGAAGAAATTGTCAGAACTAAATTTGAAGATACTAACAGACCAACAAACATTTCTCAAAAACAAGCACTCCACCTGGTAGAAATTCAGATGGGTTGCATCTTCCCAAAACTTTAATCACATCGGGCCAATCAGTCCATGGGCTGAAACTTGTGCCCCCTAAAACTTCTCCCATTCACCATCTTACTAAGAATACATCATTTTATTCTTCTCTCCCTCATGCTTATTTATCTTACTGGTAAATCTGCTATTCAACCAAGTTGCTACCTGTGGAACATGTTCCACACTTCCCTAATGAACTATTGGATAAGTTAATGGTTTATTTACAAACTAGTTTTGAAGTCTCCCACCAGTGGAAACATTATGACATCCACCCCCTTTACAATTTAAAATCTATTATCAGATCACCTGCCAGTCTGTCTTTGAGAAAGATCCAAAGAAACTTCAATTATTGCAGAAAGTAATTTCATCTTGCACTGAGGGGTTAAAACTTTATTCAATTATTTTGTTCGTTCTAAGTTAACTGGAACTTTGCACAGTACTCAAAGTTAGATAAATTCAAGTTCAATTCCCACCTCAGGCGACTGACTGTGTGGAGTTTGCACGTTCTCCCTGTGTCTGCGTGGGTTTCCTCCGGGTGCTCTGGTTTCCTCCCACAGTCCAAAGATGTGCAGGTCAGGTGAATTGGCCATGCTAAATTGCCCGTAGTGTTAGGTAAGGGGTAAATGTAGGGGTATGGGTGGATTGCGCTTCGGCGGGGCGGTGTGGACTTGTTGGGCTGAAGGGCTGTTTCCACACTAAGTAATCTAATTTAATCTAATCTAAATCAATACCCATTTTAATTTTGACATTCTTGGAATTAAACCAAATAGTATTTGGCACATTTACGGTTTTGTGAGGAGACTTGCAACATTATGTATACAGAGATTACGAGTGATATCCCACTTGACATTTGCAGAATAATAAGTAGCATCCTTAAAATTTCTCTACCCCAAATATATATTCTGTTGAATTAGATTAGCAGAGATTTTGTTTCTCCTACAAGTTTATTTTGTCTGTTCTGGTTCATAAAATATTCAAGAATACTCAATAAAGTAGTTTGAGCTGTTAGAACAAAAATCCAATGTTTGATCTCAAATCTCATTGAATGAGGGAAAAAAACAGCACAAAACAAATAAACTTGCACTGAAGGTTAAATAAATACAACGCAAAAATACATTTAGACAAGTTCCCCCAGCCAAGCAACTGAGGTATTCTCTTAAAATAGTTTGTACAAAATTAATGGAAACTATGGACGAGCCAAGTTTTAGAAACTCCATTCAAAATTAATTTAACACGTTATAACTAACTGCTTTAGAACATCAGCCAAACATGACCTGAAACAGCTGGTTAAAGATCCTCAACAAAAATCTTAACTTGCAAGTCTAAGAAAATCAGACAGAAAAAAAAAACTTGACATTTGCCAGAGGTTCAATTCTAATAGACTCAAATATTAAGCTTAGAATTTGTCATTTATCAGCAGCTATGAACAACTTCTTGGAAAAAGAAAGGTAAACATAGTAGCTTTGCATGGTCTGTTGAAGCCAAATAGTCACAGTTGTCTCATCCAGAGATGCATACCTCTGTCCCTCAGCTCATCAGTTGCTGAAATTCACTCATGCCTTTGTTGCCTCCAGACCTGACCAATCTGGCACCCTGGGCCACCCTCCCTTCTTCCCTCAACTTTATGGAGGGAAATCTAAAACTGTGAACAGCACATCCCATTCCTCCAATGGGAATCAAGAAGCATTGGCTTCCAGTCAAGCAATGCCCTCTTTCCAAATTCTTCCACTGTCTGGCCATCACAATGCTCAGGTATCACCCCTCTTCTAATGTGGCCTCTGGTCTCCACTAATTTTGTTTTTCATTCAATTTTGTGGGATATGGGTAACATGGGCTGACCATTTATTACAGTCCCTAGTTGCCCTCAAGGTGAGCTTGAATCACTCCAGTCCACCTGCTGTAGGTTGTCTCAATGCCATTAGAGGAAATTTCAGCATTTTGACCCAGTGACAGCGAAGGAATGGCAATATATTTCCAAGTTAGGATGGTGAATGGCTTGGAGTGGAAGTTAAAGTGTGGCATTCCCATATATCTGCCGTCCTTGTTCTTCTCGATGGAAGTGGTAGTGTTTGGAAGGTGCTATGAGGATTTTTGGTGAATTTGTAATGCATCTTGTATATAGTATGCTGCTGTGCATATCAATGGTGCAGAGAGTGGATGCAGTACCAATCAGGTGGGTTTTGTCCTGAATGATGTCAAGCTGGTGTTGGGGCTGCACTATGGGATAATGTTGGAGGGGAAGGAATAAAGAAACTGGTGAAAACCAATCAAGCCTCCAACACAGCACCGCCATTTTGACTTGTCCATCACCTTTCCCATCTATGCACTCCACCCTCCAATCATGTTCTCCACCTTCATCTACCTATTGCATTCTCAAGCCATCTTCCCCCTACCCCACATTGAAATCCACATTTATCCCATGTGGTTGCAGGGTCCCAAGGTGGAATAGGAGGCGTTCCTCCTCCAGGCAGCAGGCAATAACAGTTTGGCAGTGGAGACGGCCCAGGACCTGCATATCCTTGGAATGGGAGGGGGGAGTTGAAGGGTTCAGCCACAGGGTGGTGGGTGCAGGTGTCAGATGCTCTGAGGAGAAAAAGTGAGGTCTGCAGATGCTGGAGATCAGAGCTGAAAATGCGTTGCTGGAAAAGCGCAGGTCAGGAGAATCGCATTTCCGACACCCCTCCCCCAAGTCCCTCCTCCCTACCTTTTATCTTAGCCTGCTGGACACACTTTCCTCATTCCTGAAGAAGGGCTTATGCCCGAAATGTCGATTCTCCTGTTCCCTGGATGCTGCCTGACCTGCTGCGCTTTTCCAGCAACACTTTCAGCTCAGATGCTCTGAAACAATCCACAAGAAGGCGTCCTGTCACCCTGTTGTACAAACCACCATACCGGGTGCAACTGATACAGTAGATGACATTGATAGAGGTACAGGTGAATTTCTGACAGATGTGGAAGGATCCCTTAGAGCCTTGGATGGAGGTGAAGGGAGTGATCTGGGCGCAGGTTTTGCATATCCAATCAGAAATCCACCCATACCTCTACCAATGTCATTTACGGCATCCGTTGCACCCGGTATGGTCTCTTCTACATCGGAGAGACAGGATGCCTTCTTTCAGATTATTTCAGAGAACATCTCTGGGACACTAACCCCAAATGCCCCCGTGGCTGAACCCTTCAACTCTTTCCCCCCCCCCCACTCAGTCAAGGTCATGCAGGTCCTGGGCCGCCTCCACCACCAAATTGTTATGACCTGATGCCTCATATTCCCCTTTGGGACCCTGCAACCACACAGGATAAATGTGGATTTCAACAGCTTCCTTGTTTTCCCTCCCCCCACATTATCTCAGTCTCAAGCCTCTACTCGGCACTGCCCTCCAGACCCATCCCCTTCTCCCTTACCTTCATCCACCTATCGCTTTCCCAGATACCTCCCCCCAACCCCACCCCTTTCCCATTTATCTCAGCCCCGACCCACAAGCCTCATTCCTGATGAAGGGCTTATGCCCTAATATAGATTCTCCTGCTCCTCGGATGCTGCGCTTTTCCAGCACCACGCTCTCGATTCTGATCTCCAGTCCTCACTTTCTCCAGGTTGAATTTGTCCTGCTTTTTACATACAAAACATACTTGGGCAAGTTTTCCACATGGCCCAGCACATGCCAGTGTTGTAATGGTACTGGAACAGCTTGGCTAGGGGAGCAGCAGCAAGCTCTGGAGCAAAAGTACTATCACTGCAATGTTGTCAGGGCCCATAGCCTTTGCAGTATCCAGTGCCTCTAACCATTTCTGATATCACGAGGAGTGCATAAAATTGGCTGAAGACTGGTATCTTTAATCCTGGGTACCACTGGGGGAGGCAGAGATGGATCATCCACTTGGCACTTCTGGATTGAGATTGCTGCGAAAAGCTTCAGCCTTATGTTTTGCACTGATGTGCCAGGCTCTTCCAACATTCAGGATGGGGGATATTTGTGGAGCCTTCTCCAGTGAGCTGTAATTGTCCACAAATTGATGTGACAGGATTGTGGAGCTTAGATCTGATCTGTTGGCTGTGGGATCACTTCGTTCTATCACTTGCTGCTTACATCGTTTGGCATGCAAGCAGTTCTGTTTGGCAGGTTCACCAGCTTGACACCATCTTCAGGTCTGAACTTTATTGCTGGAACAGCACAGCAGGTCAGGCAGCATCCAGGGAACAGGAGATTCGACGTTTCGGGCACAGGCCCTTCTTCAGGAATCCTGAAGAAGGGCCTGTGCCCGAAACGTCGAATCTCCTGTTCCCTGGATGCTGCCTGACCTGCTGTGCTGTTCCAGCAATAAAGTTTCAACTTTGATCTCCAGCATCTGCAGACCTCACTTTCTCCACCATCTTCAGGTCTGCCTGCATTTTTCTATTCAACCAGGGTTGATCCCCTGGTTTGACAGTAAATGGATGAGTAGGGGATATGCTAGGCCACAAAATTACAGATTTGGGAGTACAATTCTCGTGCTGTTGATGGCACACAGCACATCAGATGCCCAGTCTAGAGTTGCTAGATCTATTTGAAGTCTGTCCCATTTAGCATGTGATGGGACAACACATGTCCTGTCTCCCTGGCAAGACAGAACCAGCAGAAGAAGAGGGAGCACAATGGTACAGTCAGGAGGAGTTGCTCTAGGAGTCTTCAACATGGAGGTTATTCTTAATGTGAAGGCAGGACTTTGTCTCCACAAAGATTGTGGGGTCATCATTCACAAACACTTATGGACAGATGCATTTGCAACCAGCAGATTGGCAAACAAATGGTCAAGTATGTTTTCCTTCATCACCTGCCACAGACCCAGTTTAGCAATTGTGTCTTTTAGGACCCAACCAGTCAGTCAAATCAGTAGTACTGCTGCTGAGCCACTCTTGTTGGACACTGAAATACTCTAGAGTATAATTTGAACCTTTGCCATCATCAGCATTTCCTCCAAGCATTCTTAAACACGGAGCACAGATTCATTACTGTCCTCCCTTAGCTATCAACAGGTTTCTTTGTTCATGTTTAACCTGAAGCCACAAGACTCATGGGGGTCTGGAGTTAATGTTGAAGACTCATGGATCAACTCCTCCTGACTGTGTACCATTGTGCTCCCTCCTCTGCTGGTTCTGTCTTGCCAGGGAGACAGGACATATCCAGGGATGGTGATGGTGGTATCTGGGATATTGTCTGCAGAGTAGGATTCTGTAAGCTTGACTGTCAGGCTGTTGCTTGACTACTCGGTCAGACAGGCAAAAGGGGAGGACTACAGATGCTGGAGATTAGAGAGTGGTGCTGGAAAAGCACAGGAGGTCAGGCAGCATCCAAGGAGCAAGAAAACAGACGTTTTGGGCAAAAGCCCTTCATCAGGAATGAGGGGAGAAATAGTCTGTCAGACAGCTCTCCCATGTTTAGCACCAGCTCCCAGATGTTAATGAGGACAACTTTGCAGGGTCAATAGGGCTATTTCTGCTTTTGTCTTTTCCAGTGCCAAGGTCAATGCCTGGTTATCAGTTTCATTTCAGTTGTAGGAATTGCTATAAAGTCACAGAAATGGCCTAGCAAGCCATTCAGAAGGCAACTAGGAGTTCAACAACATTGCTGTGGGTTTGGAGTCACATGTAGGCTAGACCAGGTGAGAAAGGCAGATTTACTCCTCTAAAGACATTGGTGAGCCAGATGGGTTTCTGACCATTGACAATGTTTGTTGGTGTCTATTCAATTGCCAAGGTTTTAACTTTGGTTTATGCTCCCTACATCTGTCTCACTTTCCTTTTAAGAGGCTCCTTAAAACCTACCTTTTAATAAACATTGGATCAAATGCAATAGAGTCTTGCAGTATCAGACTTTGCTATAATATCCTGGCAAGCACTGCATTGTACTTATTTAATTGTAATTTTATAGATCCTTTTAAAAAAGGGAAAATTGCCCCTTCTAAATTATCTTACTTTAAATCACTCTGCTTCATAAATGGGGGCCCATTTTCACTTTTAGCCTCAGAAGTTTAATTTCAAATTAGTCTTGCATCAAATCAGATGACATAGGGTAAGGTGACCAGATTGGTACCTGTTTGGAGCCACCCCTTCCTCATTTCCCACCCTCTGGTTTGTAGCCCCTTCTGGTACCCAAGATGATTTCTTGTCACTTCCCTATTATAAAGTCACTCTTCCGGTCTCTCTCAACTCAGCTCTAGAACTCCTTCAGATGTTCAGCAACTAGCTTATATGACAACCGAGGGGGTTAGTAAATCAAAAAGGCTGAGCATACCTCTTAACTTTTAAAAGAAATTAAGAGTGTATAAATGCTAATTCTAAGCTCATTTAAAATGGAGTACCTGTATATCTCCTCATTGGTAACAAAGTCATCAAAGGCATAGTCAAATCTGAAGGGCTGGTTATCCAGGTATTTTGAGAGGTCAACCTTCATCTTTGGCTCATGCACCAGAACAACATTTTTGCCAGAGATGGTAATCACATCAATCTCTCTTTTTAACTTTTCTGTGGAAGTCAAAATAGAGAATTAAGGTTGAACTTCAATTTTGTCACTTTAAAAATCATATCAAATCCATTTTTAAAAAAGTTAACTCAGACAGAATGGCACCGACAGTAATAGCCTATTAAGAATAAGCAGTATTTCGAAACCGGTCATGATCAGAGATTTTAAAACCCCTGTTCTTCAGAGGTATTTGCTAGATACCATGCCACAAGAATTTGAAAACTTCCTGACCACACAGACTAGGAGAGACAGGAGCTGAAGTAGACTATTTGGCCAGAGAGTCTGCCAAGGCTAACTGTCAATGACCACAGCTTCTGTCCCAGATTTTCAGTCTAGATCAATGATTTCGATATGCGAGCCAATCGGATATAAAGTTTGCAGACGACAAAAAGTTAGTGCAATTATGACTTGAGAGAATACAAAGGGGCTTCAGACAAGTTGAGCAACTGCATGTTAGATGTAAGGTGGTGAGGTTATGTACTTTGGTAGGAAGAATGAAGGAGCAGTTCACTTTCTTCACATAAAAAAAATGGTAAGAACCAGATGTCACTGATTTAAAGGAGTAAGTGAGGCAAAAACATTTTTAAAATCAAAACACAGCAATAGTTCGGGTATGGAATGTACTGCCTGGAATTGTAGTGAAGGCAGACTTAATTGAGGCATTCAAGATGGCATTGGATGATTATTTCAAAAGAAATAACGTACAAGCATATAGGGTTAAAAGCAGGAGATTTACAGGAAATAACAATGATCATTTGAGGAGCTAGTACTATGAGCCAAATGATTGTTTCTGCATTGTAACACTTGTGATTCTGTTCGAATGATATGAACCCTGGGGAGACCACAACTGGTGCACTGCAGTTTTGAGTTCTTGCCATAGATTGAATGCGGAGATTCAAACTGATTCTTGGACATAGGATACTCTCAATGTGAAGAAATGGAGGAAAACTAGATCTGCATTCCCTAAAATTAAGAATGCGAGGAACCTTCATAGAAACTTCATTAAAAGGGATAGATATGGAGTGGATGCATCCCTGGCTGTAAGATCTAGAGCAAAAGAAGTCTCAGAATAAAAAAAATTGTTTAACTGAGATGGAAATAGTTCTTCACTCATCTTTGGAACTCTCTACTCCGGAGGGCTCTGAAGGCCTCAGTCATTTGGTCACTTCAGAAAGATTGACAGATTATTAGTTCATAAAGACAGTAAGGGATAATGGGGATGGTGTAGGAATACAGGATTGATTTAGGTAAAATCAGTTATGATTTAGAACAACAGAACAGGCTTAAGGGGCTGAATGGTCTACTCAGTTACCTTGCATCTAGATTTCCTCTTGAATTTTATTCAGGAAAAATGAAAGCCAATATATCTGGGCCTAGACAGCTGGAATTTCCACAAATTTCTTACCAGACAACTAGGTTCTCCCCACAAGAGTGTATGTGTTAGGGGGTTAATGAAAACTAGTAGTAGGAGTATGCTATTTAGTCCTTTTGGGGCTGAACAGGCTGGGACTGTTTTCCTTGGAGCGTCTGAGACGGAGGGGTGACCATATAAAAGGTTTTAAAAAAAAAAAAATGGAGGGGCATGGATAGGATAAATAAACAAAGTCTTGTCCCTGGGGTTGGGGGAGTCCAGAACTAGAGGACATAGGTTTATGGAGAGAGGGGAAAGATATAAGAGAGACCTATGGGGCAATTTTTTCAGGCAGAAGGTAGTACATGTATGGAATGAGCTGCCAGAGGAAGTGGTGGAGGCTGGTACAATTGCAACATTTAAAAGGCATCCAGATGGGTATATGATTAGGAAGGGTTTAGAAGGATATGGGCCAAGTGCTGGCAGGTGGGACAAGATTGGGTTGAGATATCTGGTCGGCATGGACGGGTTGGACTGAAGCATCTGTTTCCATGCTGTATATCTCTATGGCTGATCCTCTACCTTAACACCACAGTCCCACCTTCTCGCCATACTCTAGAGGCCTTTAAAATATCCAAAAGTGTTTTATCAATCTCTATTGTGTACTCAGTAATCTGGACTCTATAGTTTTTTTGTGGTAAAGAATTGTGGTAGAACACTAAATACTTGCCTATCCTAGTCCTGTACCAGGAGAACGTAGTCTGATTCTAGATTCAGCAGTGAACACATTCTCCCAGAATCTAATCTGTCCAGCCATTTTAAAACTTTATACATTTCAATCAGGTTTATTTTCATTTTTGAAACTGATCAACTTGGCTCACTTTTGACTAACTTGCTATTGACTGGCTCTGCCAGGCTTCATATTAGATTAGAGAGTGGTGCTGGAAAAGCACAGCAGGTCAGGCAGCACCAGAGGAGCAGAAAACCGACGTTTCAGGCTAATTCCTGATGAAGGGCTTTTACCCGAAACGTTGATATTTCTGCTCCTTGGATGCTGCCTGACCTGCTGCGTTTTTCCAGCACCACTCTAATCTAAACTCTGATCTCCAGCATCTGCAGTGCTCACTTTCACCTAGGCTTCATATTAGTCTGCATCAGCTTCCTAGTAAGTACCATTTCCTCGGTCAAGAGATGAGAATTGTATACAATACTCCAGGTCTGGTTCCTGAAGCTTAACATTGCATACTAATTAAATGGCAGAATGAATAAAAAGCAGAGAGAAAGAAATAATTGATTAATGTTTTAAACCATGAGACGCAGTATGTCAGCATTCCTGGATGCCAGTGTGATCTTGAGCAACAGTTAACAAATTGGAGGTTGTGATTATATTGTTTGGTTGGGGGGGGGGGGGGGCGGGTAGAGAAAGGAGGGAGACAGACAGACAGAGCAGGGTGGGGGTTGGGGAGAACAGAGGAGTTATGGTGGAGGAAAGAGTTACGGAATATTTTCTGCCATGACAAACAATTAGATACATCAAAAGATGGCAAAATAAACTTAAATACATTATATATCAGACTGTCACAGGCTATTAAAAATTAACTTGTTCAGACTCTTATGGCACATATCTGGGGTGGGTAGGGTTGAAACCTGGACTTTCCAAAACAAGGTAGGGACATTACCAATGTGCCACAAGAACTCTCAAAACAGTTATGCATACTGTCAGGTGAGACAGTACAGATGTGCATTCTTCTAAACTAGTCTCATCTTCAGCAATGACTTTTGCTTCAGTTTTGATTTGATATTTACTGTTGGTTGAACATGTTAAGTGCTGCTCACTAACACCTCAGACATTGAAACAGTCTGAACCCACATACAAATGTTTAGGCTGAGTTGATGTTTGGAGGAATGTTGCTAGCCATTTTAGTACCAGAAAATGACCATCTCCAATACAGAATCTAACCACCTCCCAGTGACATTCAACAATTTTACCATTGCAAAACAAAAAAAAGTTACTTAAATGGCCTAGCTAGATAAACACTGTGGCTACAAGCAGAAGGCTGGGAATTCTGTAGTGAGTAATTCACTTTCAGACTTCCCAAAATTGTTCAACACAAAAGGAGCTGACACTGTCCAGTGTCAACAGGGACCTGTTGATGCAGCCACACCATTGAAAGGCAGGCTGAGAAGGAACACAGGCTCTTGCACTTTCCAATGTGGCAGAGAGTTCAAATGTCAGGTAGTTATGACAAGCCTCTGCAAAATATTGGCTCAGCTTCAAGTAATGTGTCTGGATGGACACCACACTTTGGGAAAAGCTGCAGCAAAAGGTGCAGAAAAGATTGAAGACTGCTTTCAGGACGGAAGTGTTATATAGATTGACTGGCCAGACTAAAAGGGAACAGTTGATAAATGTTTGTGTTGTAACATTATGATTTTACTGCAGATGGGAATCTGGGCTTCTACCTTTTACAGAAATTTTTGTAAGAGCCCAGTGGAGTAGAAGCTGATCATTCCCCACACCGAGGCATGGAGCAGTGTGTATAAGGTATGAGCAGGTAAGGAAAGAGTCAAGTTTAGGGTCACATGACAAAGGCTCAACTAGCATGACTTTGACCAGATAAGAACTTGTAGTAAACAATGAGGTGCTGGAGGCAGGGGTAGTGGTTTAACAAGGTGAAGAAGAACATCTATTGTGTAATGCCAGATGGCTTAATCGTTACTGTTGATGCTTGCTGATTGTAACAATCGCCCAACCAATACATATGCTGCCCCCTGTGAGTGAGTGTATAATTCCTTAAGAATCTGCTGTTCGAGAGAAGGCTAAGAACTCATGTTCTTGTGTATGTGGGCGATTGCTCTCTCCCCAGGGCTCAGAATGAAGATGAAGAAGGTAGAGCCACTGTGTCTGAGCATTTGCTTCAACTGATACAGAAATGGGATGGCAGTGCAGTGTATGAAAAAAGGTAAGAAATTACTAAATGTTGAGCACTTCAAATCCATTAAGTTTGATAGTACTGTACTGCAAATGTAGAAAGACATTCTACGATTGAGCAATTATAACAACGACGTACCTTTTTTGCTGAGGGGCCGCTTTCGGACACACACACAAATTTTGTGAAGCTCAACCTGAAGAAGTTGAAATGTTAAAATTTATTGACAAACTTACTTCTGATAGGGCTAGTATGACAAAACCTTAGTAATGTTCTCATTACTTATTTTGATTACAATGAAATTCTCTTTGAAGTGCAGCAAATGTGAAACCAGGTATAATGATGAAGTGGTGCAGCCACCTGCACCACAACTTCTGGAAGGTGACTTTATCTCAACTAATGCAATTCCAAAAAACATGGTTTTTAAAAAACAAATCAACCAGAAACTGGCACCAATTCCCTGTAAATTCCAAGTATTAGCATGTCAGCTCCAAAAGTCACAAAAACAAACTTACTCTCCACCTAGATGAGAATTAAGGTTTGCCCACATATCTCTGTACAAAATTAAACAATGCAGAATTATACATTATTTTTTAAAAAAAAAAAGGGACAAACAACTTTGTTTTTTAAAAAAAACTGAACCGGTCTAACCTAAAATGAAGACAAATTTAAAATTTACTGAAGAGCTGCATCTAGTTTTGTTCTCTTGTTCAGCCAAATTTAACAAAATTAAACAAATTATGGTCTGCAAGTACAATTTCCTATTCTTCTCCACAGGGATTCAATTTTGAATAAATGGTGTATACCTGCAATTTTACAAATTTTACAGATACAAGGATATATGGAGGGAGATATAAATGTTTAATGAATGCATAGAAAATTGACAGATGGAATATGAATGCAACCAATAAATGAGAGGTTGCCCATTTTGGCAAGAGCAGAAAAGCAGTAGAGACAAACTGTGGAATGCTGCAGTCCAAGACTTTTTAATTAATGTATTTGCATGTTAAATGGAATGTCAGTTTAAGGAGGTTTTGCCACAACTGTAAATAAAGTTTCCATGGTCCCAGAAAATGTTAGGGCTGCTCTGTCATTAGGGAAAAGGGGGCTGAAAGTACTTTAACTTGAGGGTCACAATGCCTGAAGAAGGTAGAACCCTTATTGTGACTTCAGCAAGTGTGGGAAATGAACCATGCTATTGACACCATTCTACATTGTAAACCAATCAACTGTACTGACAAATTTAAATCTGCTATGATGTGCAGGGATTGGGGAGACTAATCAGGAGAACAGTGTACAGGTCTGGCTATCTTGTGGAGTGACATACTTGCATTGGAAGCCCTGCAGAGAAAAAAAGATCTGAGGCTTTTTCTTGGGATGAAGGAGTAGTCTTAGGAGGAAAAGGTTGAGCCTATACACATTTAATACTTTTAAAGCCAGAAGTGAATCTTACCAAAACAAAATCCTGTAAATCTTTTCCAGGACCGGTGGTGTTGAGATTTTACTTATGTAGAGGAGTCTAGAGCTAAGGTGAACAGTTTAAAAATAAAGGAATTTCCATTTGAAACAGGAGAGGAAATTTCTTCCCTCATTTGTTAGTCCTGAAATTCTCTTCCAGAGCACAATTGGTGACTGCATCATTAAATATATTCAATACTGAATTAGACAGATTTTTGATTATCCAAGTGTTCAAGAGTTGGGGGATAGACATGGGAAATGGTAAGAAAGGCTGCAGTCAGATCATCCATAATCTTTAGTGGCAGAGCAGGCTTAAAATGGGTCAACTGTCTCATTTTGTTTTAACAAAGCCACAAGATAAATAAAAGTAGGCCACTTAGCCCATCTAGTGTGCTTCAATGCAGTCTAGCTGATCAGAATTCCAACTCTACTTTTCTGCTTTATCCATATAAATGTATAATTCCCTTTGATTAAGGAAAAAAAAAACCAATCTACCACAGCCTGGAATACACTCAATTCAGGTTTGAAAGTCCATGGTAAATAATTGAACAGATCCACTACTCAAATTCCACACCTCAGTCAAAACCTAGTGGACCTTCTGAACTGCCTCCAATGACAGTATGTCATTTCTTGGATTGTTTAGTGTTTAAAGTGTGGTCAGACTAGTTGCCAAGTATTGTTTTAGTAAGACCTTATTTTCATACTTCATTCTGTTTGACTGCTTGTTCCCTAATACAGGAACTTGGATGGCAGCTTTTAATATCTATCATAAGATGAGTTCTGCATGGATTTTAATACAGGTGCAAAATCTGAAGTCTAATTTTCACTAAAACAATTTTTGAAGCAAAATAATCCATTAATTTCTTGGAAAAATTGCTTTAGCAACAGTGACTTGTTATTCAAATTTATAAGAGTAAATTTCATGAGTGGGCAGGTCAGCTTTAGTAGGGGGTGCATAAAAACTAGAGAAACAAAAAGGACATCTTGACAACTCAACATTCTAGGGCCAAGCTTAAAATCTTGATTAAAGCTGCAGAGGGAACACAGCAAGTCTATGAAGCTCCAAAAAATAAAAAATAAATAAAAAATGTTCAATGCTTATTACCCTGGAGCAATTGTTTTAACTCAGCAAATCCCCATTCCCTTTTGAACAGACACTTAAGACAGTCTTAATTGTCAACTGTACTACAACTGGCGTGAAATCCAGAAGCAGGAGAGCAGTACATTGTCCCTCCAGAATTCCCTCAGTGAATGATGCAAAATTACTTACAGGATCTGAATGAGAGAGAAGTTGATAGGAGTCTAAAGTAGCTCGGAGTTCTGTAATCATCTTCAAGAATTCCCAGTTTGGATTGCTAGCATCATATTCCTGCAATAAATTAGAAAAGAGTGCTTAATCCGACACTTCGTTTTAGCTGCTTAAACTATATCATTCTAGGTTTGGTTACAAATACATGTAAGCACAATGTGGACCATCCATAGATGAACAACAGCACCGGGTGTTCTTCAGTAGAACCTTCCAAACCCACAGTATCTACTAGCTAGGACAATGGCAGATGCTTTTGGACAGAGATTTGTGTGTCTTGGAAATGGTTACTGCTCCCTCAATGTCACAAGGTGAAAATGATGGAATTCCATTGGAAGGGGAGTTGCAAATGTACCTACAATAGACAGACCGATGCTCAGCAGTACTTCTTCAATATCAATAAGTGCTTGCCTTACTTGTGCACTCATTCCATTAAGAAAAGGTTCTACAGAATCAATGCTAGAACACAGGCAGAGCTTTACTGAAAAAGGTTTAAAAAGAACAGCTTCCAGTATCATTTTTGCACCTAAAACTGTTCATCTTTTCGTATGGGCTACTTTATGCTTGAAATTACAAACAGTAGCTTTTAAAAAACAGGTATACACAGACCCGTTACCTTTATGAAATCACAAGTCACAACACCAGGTTTATTTAAAATCACAAGCTTTTGTAGCATAACCCCTTTGTCAGGTGACCTGATGAAAGGGCTATGTTCTGAAAGCTTGGGATTTCAAATAAACCTGTTGGACTATACCTGGTGTCATGTGACTTCTGACTTTGTCCACCCCAATCTAATACCAGCACCTCCACATCATGGTAGCCTTGAAGTGGAGGAAGAAGATTGTCCACAGCACTGAAGGCTTATGCACCAGAACCAGCACACTCACCAAAATGCTGCAGTTAGTTAAAACAGTGGTATCTACTCAACGTTAGGGGGGAGAGGGGGGGGGGGGGGGAAACTGCTCATGTCGTGGGCATCCAACCCAAACTACCCCTGATCAAAGTGACAGGAAAAATATCAGTGCCATCAAGCCTCATACCTAAATTTGCTCATTGACATTTAGTCTGGATTTCACCAAGGGTTCAGTTCCTGGCCTCATTACAATCTGTACAAGATCATTACAAGAACTGAATTCTTGGAAGTGGAGGAGTGTGGCATCAAACAGTGCCATTTAAAAAAAAGGTGAACTGAGTCAGGGAAAAACCCTTTGCTGGTTATAGTCAAAGTATCTTAAAAAAAAAAGATAGTAATAGAGTTGAGCTTTACTGGAAAAAAAACTGCTTTGCACCCAGCAGGACAATTTCAAGTACTACAACACAAGGGAAATAAATTTCTGCAGGTTTGTAGTTCAGGTTGAGCTACAATAAATTCCTATTGTTTGAGGAGAGTGTAATGATTGATTGGCAAGTGGACTCTGGTGAGGTTTTGCCATGGAGGACTCACTGACAGTCAACTGCCAAGATTTGTTTAGAATAAAAACAGGCAGGCTAACTGACTGGTCAAGGCAGTATGTGTCCATACATTTTTCTGGTCTGCAGAAACAGGGGTCGTGTGTATTAAAAATTAAGTATCTTCTGTACAAGAAAGTATGCCAGATTGCAAGACTAATAAACAATGCTAAAATTGGTTGTCAGTGTAACTCTTCAGCGGATTATTTAAAGCTGTCACTTTTGGTCCTTAGAAGTGCTCAGTCTCTTTCATTATCCTGGAAAGAGAAAGTATCTCAAAACTTTAAACAATTAGGAAGGGAAAAGGTTGAGATTCTGAAGGGAGATTACAGAGTTAGGCAAAAATTAAAAAAAGGTCCTTGACAGAGTAGTAATATCTGGATTACTCCCGGTGCCACGAGCTAGTGAGGGCAGGAATAGGAGGATAGAGAAGATAAATGCATGGCTGAGGAGCTGGTGCATGGGAGAAGGATTCACATTTTTGGATCATTGGAATCTCTTTTGGGGTAGAAGTGATCTGTACAAGTCAGAGTCATAGGGTCTGTTTCCATGCTGTACATCTCTTCGGTCCAACTCGTCCATGCTGACTAGATATCCCAACCCAATTTAGCCCCACCTTCCAGCACCCGGCCCATATCCCTCCAATCCCTTCCTAATCATATACCCACTCAACTGCCTCTTAAAATGTTGCAAAGTGATAACTTATTCTGTAATTTATATTTTTTTTTAAAGTCCAAATGCATCAAAAAATTCCATTTTAAAAAAAGTTAAATGTTAGAACAATTAATCACTTATATACTACTTGCTGAATCAATACTGTGAAGTAATCCTTAATTAAATGGCAAGGACTACATTAAACAGAAAGCAGTAACTGTTCTAACAGCCCCCTACTGAATCCCTGAATAGGCAAGTATCAATTAAAAGTTGGACAGCACTTGTGGTGCAGTGATAGTGTCTTTACCACTGGGCCAAAAGGTCCAGGTTCAATTCCCACCTGTTTTGGAATGTTCCACAAAATGTCCATCCAGACCAAAAAAAAATCTAAACTAAAAGTTGAACTAAGAATAATAAAAATTTAAAAAAAAGTATTCAGAGGTCTATCCAAAAGTTTCAGAAGAGAGAAGTACCGAAGCAGTGTATTGAGCATTAAATTTCTTCTAGCTATCAACCATTCATTCCTATTTCACCACTACCTAAAAACTATTCGAATATATCTTGAGTTGTATCTAATGGGATGGGCAATAAATGCTGACCCAAGTAAGCAATGCTCACATCCAACAAATGAATAAAAAAAAACATTTAATCTTGCAGAGATTAAAAGATGAGCTCCTAAAAACTCCATGGCTAACACTCAGCCAACAGGGCAGCAAACCTGAATACTGAAAGCAGGGAGTTTGCAATTTCACTCAGCAAACCAGGATCAGAGTTTGCTAGGGCTGCACCTGCCCATAGTGGGTGTTTTCAATGAACGTGCACTCAAAGCCAGGTAAGTGGGATTTGAGTTCACTGGAGTCTGTCATAGAGGAAGGAGTTCACAAAATATATCTACTACCACAGGGCTGGAGGTGAACAAAACTATTTTGTGAAACTGACTTCCTCATAACTTACTGTTGAATTGAAGGAGTAGGACAAAGGGTACTGCTGTACATGCTGTCTGTAAAATGTTTGAGGCACGTTGTAGAGACATAGAACATAGAATACAGCGCAGTACAGGCCCTTCGGCCCTCGATGTTGCGCCGATCCAAGCCCACCTAACCTACACTAGCCCACTATCCTCCATATGCCTATCCAATGCCCGCTTAAATGCCCATAATGAGGGAGAGTCCACCACTGCTACTGGCAGGGCATTCCATGAACTCACGACTCGCTGAGTAAAGAACATACCCGTACCATCTGTCCTATACCTACCCCCCCTTAATTTAAAGCTATGCCCCCTTGTAATAGCTGACTCCATACGAGGAAAAAGATTCTCACTGTCGACCCTATCTAAACCCCTAATCATCTTATACACCTCTATCAAGTCACCCCTAAACCTTCTTTTCTCCAATGAAAACAACCCCAAGTGCCTCAGCCTTTCCTCATACGATCTTTCTACCATACCAGGCAACATCCTGGTAAAAATGATCAGCAAAACAAAAATAGAAATAGTCTTGGTTAAATAATCGAGTTTTAAAAAGGGGCTCAATTAGGTGAATTCAATAAATAAGACTTGGTCAACTAAACTCAAAGTATTAATGGTGGGAAGCACTGGAATAGTGAAGTCTGAAGATGAAACATGGATGGTTGAGGATTGCAGTAGTAGGTGGGCACATTCAGACATTCCTAAATAATGTACTGCACTGTTGGAGGCTTAGTTTGGGTTCAACAGACTCTGAAGACTATTGCAAACGTAAAGATTATCAGAGTCATAAGCCAGCTATGCACAAGTTTGACAGCATTGGGAGGTGAAGAGGTGAAGGTCAGGACCATACCAGCTGAAAAACTGAAACGTTTTTATAGCCAAGAGTAATAAAAGGTGGAGGCAAAAAGGTGCTTTAACAGATTAACTACTGCAGATGCATCCTGATGAATAGAAAAGTTGCATTTCACTGGTGCACTCCTGGTTAAACAACAGGACACTGCAAACAATTTTCAGCAAGATCAAAACTTTTGTTCTTGAAAAGATGGAGAAAAAAAAGGGGAAAAGATGGAGAAAAAAAAAGGGGAAAAGATGGAGAAAAAAAGGGAAAAAAAAGAGAGAATTGCTAAATTTAGTATAAAGAAGAGTTAGCCAAATAAGTAAAATAAGTAGCAGACAAAATAGGAGATAATGAAAAGAGAGAAAGAATAAAATGCTCAGAGCAAAGTCAAATCAGGAATAAAAATACAAAAACAATTTGTTTAGGATTACATTCAAAGTATACATGCCGAACAGCTTATTTGCAACAAATAACATAAATTGATCTTTAATGTGTATAGGGGTGGGGGTTGAAGAGAAGAAAGGTAAATAGGATAATGCAGCACGACAGATTGCACCTAAATTGGAAGGGGACTAATATACTGGCAGGGAAATTTGCTAGAGCTGCACGGGAGGATTTAAACTAGTAATTGGGGGGGGGGGGGGGGGGGGGTGGAGGAAGACAACCCAGGGAGATAGTGAGGAAAGAGATCAGACAGACAGACAAGTCAGGACTAATAAATTAAAAAACTGCATTTATTTCAATGCAAGGGGCCTAACAGGGAAGGCAGATGAAGTCAGGGCATGGTTAGGAACATGGGACTGGGATATCATAGCAATTACAGAAACATGGCTCAGGGAAGGGCAGGACTGGCAGGTTAATTTCCAGGATACAAATGCTACAGGAAGCATAGAAAGGGAGGCAAGAGAGGAAGGGGAGTGGCATTTTTGATAAGGGATAGCATTACAGCTGTGCTGAGGGAGGATATTCCCAGAAATACATCCAGGGAAGTTATTTGGGTGGAACTGAGAAATAAGAATGGGATGATAACCTTATTGGGATTGTATTATATAGACCCCCTAACAGTTAGAGGAAAATTGAGAAACAAACTTGTAAGGAGATCTCAGCTATCTGATCTCAGCTATCTGTAAGAATAATAGGGTAGTTATGGTAGGGGATTTTAACTTGCCAAACATAGTGTTAAGGGTTTAGATGGAGAGGAATTTGTTAAGCATGTACAAGTCAATTTTCTGATTCAGTATGTGGATGTACCTACTAGAGAAGGTGCAAAACTTGACCTACTCTTGGGAAATAAGGCAGTGCAGGTGACTGAGGTGTCAGTTGGGGGAGCACTTTGGGGCCAGTGACCATAATTCTATTAGATTTAAAATAATGATGGAAAAGGATAGACTAGATCTAAAAGTTGAAGTTCTAAATTGGAGAAAGGCGAATTTTGACAGTATTAGGCAAGAACTTTCGAAAGCTGATTGGAGGCGCATGTTTGCAGGTAAAGGGATGGCTGGAAATTGAGAAGCCTTCAGAAATGAGATAATGAGAATTCAGAGAAAGTATATTCCTGTCAGGGTGAAAGGCAAGGCTGGTAGGTATAGGGAATGCTGGATGACGAAAGAAATTGAGGGTTTGGTTCAGAAAAAGAAGGAAGCATATGTAAGGTATAGACAGGATAGATCGAGTGAATCCTTAGAAGAGTATAAAGGCAGTAGGAGTATACTTAAGAGGGATAGCTTTGGCAAATAGAATTAAGGAGAATCCAAAGAGTTTTTACAAATACATTAGGACAAAAGGGTAACTAGGGAGAGATAGGGCCCCTCAAAGATCAGCAAGGCGGCCTTTGTGTGGAGCCACAGAAAATGGGGGAGATACTAAATGAATATTTTGCATCAGTATTTACTGTGGAAAAGGATATGGAAGATATAGACTGTAGGGAAATAGATGGTGACATCTTGCAAAATGTCCAGATTACAGAGGAGGAAGTGCTGGATGTCTTGAAACACAAAGGTGGATAAATCCCCAAGACCTGATCAGGTACCCGAGAACTCTGTGGGAAGCTAGAGAAGTGATTGCTAGGCCTCTTGCTGAGATATTTGTATCATTGATAGTCACAAGTGAGGTGCCGGAAGACTGGAGGTCGGCTAACCTAGTGCCACTATTTAAGAAGGGTGGTAAGGACAAGCCAGGGAACTATAGACCAGTGAGCCTGACGTTGGTGGTGGGCAAGTTGTTGGAGGGAATCCTGAGGGACAAGACATACATGTATTTGGAAATGCAAGGACTGATTAGGGGTAGTCAACATGGCTTTGTGCGTGAGAAATCACGTCTCACAAACTTGATTGAGTTTTTTGAGGAAGTAACAAAGTGGATTGATGAGGACAGAGCAGTAGATGTGATCTAGATGGACTTCAGTAAGGCATTCGACAAGGTTCCCCACGGGAGACTGATTAGCAAGGTTAGATCTCACGGAATACAGGGAGAAGTAGCCATTTGGATACAGAACTGACTCAAAAAGGTAGAAGACAGGGTGGTGGTGGAGGGTTGTCTTTCCAGACTGGAGGCCTGTGACCAGTGGAATGCCACAAGGATCGGTGCTGGGTCCTCTACTTTTT